>NC_136508.1:90108504-90343504 GCF_053919585.1 Euprymna scolopes | reverse complement strand
TATATATTTTTGTTTAATCTATGAAAGTGAACGTGTCTGTGTGTGTACATTTACCTATGCAATAACTCTGTCAATTTTCAGTTTACAGACTCGAAAATTGATATACAGGATACTGAGATTTTTGATAATCTTTGTAATCCGTTTACTCCCAGAAATTTGGTTGTTAAGGGGTCAAAGTTCAACGATTTGACCTTTGAGAACTCTACCAAACTCCTCTGAAAATTTTGGGTCTAAACACTTGAAATTTTAGATATAGGCTCCTTCGACATGGATCTAACTGAATAACTTGATTTGAGTTCAAAACAATAAATGTAAAGGGGTTATAATAGAGGGTCAAAGTTAAAAAAAAATTGACCTATGTGGTCTCTACCAAATTACTCAGACAATTTCTGGTCTAAACATTTGAAATTTTACATAAATGGTATTCAGAGATAGGGCAAGCGTTTTAATCGGTTTGGGTCGAAAATTTTTAGTTACCAATATATAAATGTCTGTATTAATGTATGTATGTTTGCATGTCTGCCTATATATATACATACATATACATATATACATATATATATATATATATATATATATATATATATATTGATTGATTGATTGATTGATACAATAATTAAGTGATTGATTTTGCACTACGAAACAGATACTGTCAAGAATTTTATAAGTAAACGGAATTAAAGGAATAAATTATAAGATGGTCAACATCATGAATTTTGAAATATAATTTTTTGTCATTTATTCTCTATATTCCTCTGTAATTACATTGAGCTTCTTAAATAAGGATTGGTATATATTGTATGATAATATATTTCAACAGAAATATATATATATATATATATATATATATATATATATATATATATACATATATATGTATATATATATGTATATGTATGTATATATATATATGTATGCATATATATATATATATGTATGTAAATACATATACATATATATATGCATACACGTACATATATATACATATATATATACATACATATACATATATATATACATATACATACATATAGATATATATATACATATACATACATATGTCTATACATACATATACATATATATATATACATACATATAGATATATATATACATATACATACATATGTCTATACATACATATACATATATATATACATATATATATACATACATACATGATGATTGCAACGTCTTGTCAGACGAGTGCCACTCCCTCAGAACTTTTAAAATCCATGAGCCCAAATGTCTGAGGGAGTATCTATACAAATATGATGTTACAGAGTCTTAGCCTTGTACGACAGCTAAGTCTCTCTCTCGGTTCAAAATGTTGAGATCCAGCAACAAGCAAGAGCAAGATAGCCAGCAACAAATTAAACTACAGACCAGCTTAATGCGGGTACTGGTCTTCCGCTTTATGGTTTTTTAAGTCAGAGATTTGCTTCTCCTAGAAAGGTTGCCTTCGCCACGGCTTACGGGAGCCCTCTCTACCCCAATACACATATACACACACACACACGGTGCTAGTTGGCCGTTGACCCAGAAAAAGAGTTCATTCGCCCTTTGGAAGGTCTTGTTTTTAATCCTTCAGGGAGACTAGCCGCGCTCCTCACCAAACAAGTCTGGTGGGGGAACCAGTTTAGTTGCATACATATACATATATATATATATACATACATATGTCTATACATACATACATATACATATATATATATACATACATATGTCTATACATACATACATACATATACATATATATATATACATACATATGTCTATACATACATATATATATATACATATATATATATACATACATATGTCTATACATACATATGTCTATACATACATATATATATATATATATATATATATATATATATTGTGACATAATCTTTAAATTGGATTACATATTTAAATAAAAATTGAAATATTCAATTTTAGGCCAACGAGAAATGTATCGTTTTTTTTTTATTCTTATATTTTATCACCGTGGCAAAATGTATATAAAGAGAGAAAGAGACAGTAAAGAAGAAAGAGGGGGAAGTAAGAAAATGTATAGGAAGAGATAGAGAGGTGGGAGACGTTCAACGGGGAAAATTAATTAGTGAGATGACCGGGTCATTTGCTCAGAAACATATTTTATGACCTCTTCTAGTTGCCAAGCAACAAAGAAAAGAGAGAGAAAAGAAATGTATAGAGTAGAGATAGAGAGATAGAGAAAAAGGGAGGAAGAGAGACCTTTTGGTACAACAGTTACGGCCTGGCCACCATGCTGAGCAGGCATGAAAAAAAATTCTTACCCCAGCGGCGATGTCGTCGAGATAGGAAATATCGACCCCCCCCCCATCAACAACGAAAGGAAAGAAATAATGCCTGAGAGAACAAGTCGTCTAAATACAGGATGTTAATTTCACGAACACAGGAGATACTATACTCCAGGAATAACCAAAACATTGGAAGGATATAGGAATATCACGTCATGAACTGTCGCTCGAGGTGAATAAAATGAAGGTTAAAGCTCACTTTGAAATTTAAAAGATAAAAAAAGAGAAAAGAAACATAAAAAAACTCTAAGTTACCTCCCTCTCACATATATCAATGAATTCATTTTGTTTGGACTAACGATATTTTTTTTGTTTTGATATATTTCTCGTTGGTATTTCAGATAGTAGTTAACTCTTCCATACCGTCGTTTGTTTGATTTTTTTTATTCTATTTGATCCCATCCCCTCCCTACCATAGTTTAAATTATTATAATAAAGTTGATTTTGAAAATATTATTACTGGTGTTTCTTGTTTCGTTCTTTCTCGTGTTTTTAGTTGGGTTCGCCTTGTGTCTCATTCTTTTATTTTTATCGGTGTCACATGTGCGATAAAATTGGGATTTTGCTTTTGGTAACGCGTTACAAAGATAAACGATATTTGCTTTTATCGTAAGTTTCCTTTCATACTCCTATGTCTATTTGTTACCTAATCCCCCACTCTTTATCGCATATGTTACAAATGGGATGCCCTCGTCCGGGAAATGTGAACTTAGTTGTGAGGTAGACCCTCATTGGGGGCTCTGAGCCATATAATCTGTTTGTAGGTGAGACACGCGGGATAGACGAACACAAGCGAGAAATAACGAAGTTGATAGGATTAGGGAATAGAAAAATGACTAGTGTAGAAGCATTTTTAAAGTCGCCTTCGTGCGAATGCCTTAAAAAATTACCCAAGGGTAATATTGTAGCAATAGGAAGACATTATGGACTAAATGTTAGACCCGCCCTTCCCTTCGTAGAGCAGAATTAATTCCCATAGTAAAGGAATATCTTAAAAGTCAAATAAAAACGTTATTACAAGTATAGCTAGCTTCATAGAATCTCCCACATTTGAAGGACTGCGTAGTTTAAAGAAAGGTAACATTAAAAATGATTGGAAAACGTTATGACTTAGCCGTCACACCCAGTATGCAGAAGACGTAATTAGAAAGGATAGTGACGTTACACTTAGTAGAAAATAAGGTCTTCAACTAAGCCGTTTTAAAGTTAGTATTGACGGCTGAAGAGAAGATCCGCGTAAAGACAGAGAAAACTAATATAAAAATCAGTCAAGCAACTAGTACGGAAAAAGTGAATGCGTTAATAGACGAACATATAGGCACAATAGCCATGTTCACAAATAGTTGTATAAATTTTCCATTCCAACCAGTTTCTCCCAACCCAGTTAAATTAAGAATAACGAGCAATATTTTAACGTCACCTAAAAGTCAAGAATCTCATTGTAATATATTGGACAGGATTATCTCCCTTGCACTTCAATGAACTACGGATTATCTCCCTTGCACTTCAATGAACTACCACTAGAGGGCGCGACAGTCTTGAAATCTTTTTCTTTAGTAAATAAAAAGACCGGGAGACGATCTTTCCCTACGAGACTTACCGTCTGCCGATCTATCTATAATGTTATTTTGTCTTGTGCATTTTTATTCATTATGCATTGTTAATGTGGATATACTTCAATTGGCGACGAGGAACGAATAATGCGGAGGAGTAACAAGACAATTTAAAATTAAAAGCGAACACCCACAACAAATCGAACGAGGAAAAGTTGCCGAGTAGCGGATAAAAATGGCTTTATTAGGCACCATTGGAGAATGGAACAGTGCGGAAGAAGAATGGTCGCACTATATTGAGAGAGTAAAGTTTTTTTTTACTGCCAATGATGTGTTGAATGAAGGTAAGAAACGTGCTATATTTTTGTCGGTTATTGGGGCAAAAAATTATGCTATTCTCAGGGGTTTAGCCGAAAACAGGCCAGAGCAGAAAACATTTGAAGAACTATGTATTCTGATGGAGAGGCACATCAGGCCGGCCCCCAACGAGATACATGAACGTTTCTTATTCAACACGAGAGACAAACAAGGAGGTGAGTCCATTAGTGAATATGTGGCCACACTGAGAAAAATGTCGGAACATTGCAACTTTGAAGAAAAAGTAAATGAACACATACGTGATCGTTTGGTTGTGGGAGTGAAAGATGAGAAGATACAGGAGCGCTTGCTGGGCGAAAGAATGCTAACTTTGTACAAGGCCATTGAAATAGCAGTGTCTATGGAATCGGCAAGGAAATATTCCAAGTTGATGTTGGGAGCACAGACGAGTGGAAGTGAAACGTCCGTACACAGGTTACCATTAAAACGAGAGTGTTATCGTTGTGGAAGCACTGGCCACCAAGCGGACAAGTGCCAGTTTAAAAACAAGGAATGTTTTAAATGCAGGCGAATAGGGCATACTCGTCGGAAGTGTAGGCAAGAAGAGAGCAGGCCTCCTAGCTCCGCAACACGAGGTAAGGAAAGCAGGATGGTGAACAATGTGGAGGAAAATTGTTGTGAAGAAATGGAAATAAGTATGGAAAGGCTAGACTTGCACACAATTGCTAACCTGCGGACACCACCAGTATTAGTGGAACTGCTAATTAATCAAGAGAAAGTGGTCATGGAAGTGGACACTGGAGCTGCATGCACAGTAATGAGCCTAGAAAAATTCAATAAAATTGGCCAAGTTCGTGATCTAAAGGAAAGCCATGTCAAGTTGAGAACGTACACTGGTGAATTAGTGAAACCACATGGGACCACAGACGTGGAAGTAATCCAGGAAGGGTTAAAGCATCGACTACCTTTGCTGGTGGTGAAAGGTAATGTACCGACACTTCTTGGCCGCAACTGGTTGAATAAGGTAAAGCTGGATTGGAGAAGCATTTTTCCTTTATACCAGGAAGATTCCCCTTCGAGGTTGGAAAGGCTTTTAAAAGAATTTGATTCGCTGTTCAGTGAAGAAATGGGGTGTTTAAAGGATTTTAAGGTCAAAATACCCATTGATAAAACGGTGAGTCCCAAATTTTGTCGGGCAAGACCAGTACCTTATGCCATAAAAGTGGATGTGGGAAAGGAGTTAGATCGCCTGGAAAACCAGGGAATTTACAAAAGAGTGGAATACTCTAGGTGGGCTGCCCCCATTGTACCGGTTGCCAAAAATAATAATGAAGGCATCCGGATCTGTGGAGATTACAAACAAACAGTAAACCGGGCATCACCATGTGACTATTACCCTCTTCCTCGGACAGAAGATATATTTGCTACTTTGAAAGGGGGTCAAAAATTTAGCAAGCTCGACTTGAGCCATGCCTATCAGCAGCTGGAATTGGATGCAGAAACCCAGGAACTGCTAACAGTAAACACTCACCAAGGATTATACCAGCCCACCAGACTACAATTTGGGGTACACAGTGCTACAGGGATTTTTCAAAGGGAGATGGACAAAAGATTGAAGAACATTCCTTTTTGCAAGGTGCGTGTGGATGACATCCTGGTTTCAGGTAGTGATGACAGTAGTCATCTGAAGAATTTATACAGTGTATTTGCTGCTCTAGATAAGGCCGGATTAAAATTAAAGAGAAGTAAGTGCAAGTTTCTCCTTCCTGAAGTGACATATCTGGGTTTCAGAATTAGTAAGGAAGGCATAGCGCCTCTTCCAGACAAAGTAGCTGCCATGACAGAGGCACCTCGACCGCAAAACATCACAGAATTAAGAGCCTACCTAGGGGCACTTAACTATTATCATAGTCATTTGCCAAACTTATCAACTATACTTGAACCGCTTCACAACTTAATGAGGAAGGGTGCTCCCTGGGTATGGGGTGCTGAACAAACCAGGGCTTTTGAAGAAACAAAGAAAATGCTGTGTTCTGCACCTCTTTTAACTCATTTTGATCCATCTAGACCGATTCTGGTGCAAGTAGATGCTTCTCCCTATGGACTGGGAGCTGTAATGGCTCACAAAATGGAAGATGGAAGGGAGAAACCAGTATGCTACGTATCACGAACGCTGTCTGAGGCAGAACGGAATTATGCGCACATTGAGAAGGAGGGGCTGGCCCTAGTCTTTGCGGTAAAAAAGTTGCACCAATATCTGTATGGGAATAATTTTACGTTGTTCACTGACCACAAACCGTTATTGGGGTTGTTTGCTGAAAACAAGCCGATCCCTTCTCTTGCTGCTGCCAGAGTTCAACGCTGGGCCATATTTCTGGCTGCCTATAATTACAGGTTGGAGTATCGTGCCGGGTCCCTTAATGGAAATGCAGATTGCCTCAGTCGTCTTCCAATCAGTGTGCAGGAGCAAGATGTCACACCTAATTCTAACAGGATACACATGATGAACTTGGTTGATGCTCCAGTGACTGTTGCGGCAGTAAGATTGGAGACAAGAAGAGACCCTACTTTGAGTCGGGTGTACGAATACATCCTGAATGGCTGGAGTAGGTGCATTCCAGACACGGCAATGAAGCCCTACTTCAACAAACGGACAGAGTTGACATGTGAAGATGGTACCGTATTATGGGGGAGTAGAGTAGTAATTCCGGCTATACTCAGAACAAAAGTGTTGCAGCAATTACATCAGACACACATAGGGATCGTGCGAATGAAGGCCCTTGCTCGCAGCTATGTGTGGTGGCCAAATCTTGATGCAGATATTGAGAGAGCCGGTAAAGCTTGTGGAACCTGCATACATTATCAAAGCAATCCCGGCAAGGCTCCCATTCATTGCTGGGAATATCCAAGTTCACCATGGGAGAGAGTCCACTTAGATTATGCGGGTCCATTTTTGGGGCACATGTTTTTGATAGTAGTGGATGCTCATTCAAAGTGGACTGAAGTTTGCATTACAAAATCATCTTCTGCTATGACCACAATTGAAAAATTGAGAGGGATCTTCGCAACTCATAGACTACCGGTATTAATTGTGAGTGACAACGGTCCCTGTTTTACAAGTGAAGAATTCAAAGCATTCATGAATGCTAATGGAATTCGGCACATTTTCACAGCTCCTTACCATCCTTCCTCGAATGGACTAGCAGAACGCAGTGTACGCACCTTCAAGGAAGCGCTTAAAAGGATGAATACAGACGGCAAGGCAACACTTGAAACTAAGGTGAACCGATTTTTATTCACTTATAGGATAACTCCAAACTCATCAACTGGGGTTTCTCCTGCCGAGCTGATGTTCAAACGGCAGTTACGAACAGCGTTTCATTTGGCAAAGCCAGACACGTACAAGGCTATGGATGTAAAAAATAAAATGGAAAGGGGGAGCAAGGTAAGGGTGCCGCTCCGTGAATTTAAAGTAGCTGATTCTGTGCTTGTGCATAACTATGGATCTATTCAGCGATGGATTGAAGGTACTATTACCAGACAGTTGGGAGCAGTGAATTTTGAAGTGGAAACCGGTAGAGGGCTAGTAAGGAGGCATGTGGACCAGCTTGTGAAACTCTCATCACCAGTAGCAGTGGAACTTACGCCTGAGATACAAGCAGATAATGCTGCAAAGAATCTTGAGAGTTTCGGCACACCTGAAGTTTCCAGCACACCCGACAGTCCTGAGGAAAGTTTAATACCTGAGAGCAGGCATATGGAAGAGGTTGCAGAGACTCCAGCAGAGGTAGAAAAATCGGCATCACCACCCTCTCGCAAGTCAGGGCGTATTCGGAGACCACCAAAAAAATTTGAAGACTATGTTCGTGATCCAGAGTAAGATTGAAGGGATGTAATATATTGGACAGGATTATCTCCCTTGCACTTCAATGAACTACGGATTATCTCCCTTGCACTTCAATGAACTACCACTAGAGGGCGCGACAGTCTTGAAATCTTTTTCTTTAGTAAATAAAAAGACCGGGAGACGATCTTTCCCTACGAGACGTACCGTCTGCCGATCTATCTATAATGTTATTTTGTCTTGTGCATTTTTATTCATTATGCATTGTTAATGTGAATATACTTCACTCATGAAGTTAATATCGAGCGTAAGGTAGATGCAAAAATGAGTGAAACGGATATGGAAGTTCGCCCATCCTGTCCGGGCATAGTTACCGAAATGAGAATGACAGTAGTCCAAATAAATTGAGTAATAGCGACGACGAAAGAAATAAATTAATCTGCAGAGACGGTGATGTTAATAAGAATAAATCGAAAGAAAAAAATCCGAACGACAGTAAGGAGAAATTAAACGACCATGATAACGTATTAAAATACAAAAGGGATGACAGTTATCTAAATAAATTAAATGATACCAATTATGACGACAACGATAATAAAAGAATATGTGAGAAGGAGAATGCCAGTGAGACAAAACTCCTGTGTTGCAAAGAAGATTGGTGAAGTTCACAAGATAAATGACGATAGTAGTAATGAGTATGACGACGATAATGTTGATGATGATAAAAATAAACCAAACAATGAAGATGATGATAATGTTACTTGCGAGAACGAACCATGTGATGGAGATAGAATATGCGGGAAAATATTCATGGCAGCAGAGGAGATTTCAGTTAATAAGTCGGAAGAGGAATATAAGGACGATAGTAAGATGAGTTAAGTGTGGAAAACGTTGATGACCCTAACGAGAATAAGCTGATCCATACTGACGACAACGATGGATGACGAGTTTAACAGAGACAGTGACAAATATGAGAACAAGATGAGACACGAAGATGACGGTGATTATATAAAGCGACTAAGTAATACAGACCGTAGAGATTATGAGAAAAGTAATATTCCGTGTTTAGAGAAATATATTGGAAGGCTAAATTTAAAAAAACATAATCGAAGTTCGTACGACACGCGCAATCCGTCTTAAATTTAATGAAAAATCGTCCCATGTGACACTTTTTCATTTGTTCTGGTGGGGGAATGTGATATAATCCTTAAATTGGAGTACATATTTAAATAAAAATTGAAATATTCAATTTTAGGCCAATGAGAAATGTATCATTTATTTTTGGTATTCTTATATTTTATCACTGAGGCAAAATGTATATATAGAGAGAAAGAGACAGTAAAGAAGAAAGAGGGGGAAGTAAGAAAATGTATAGGAAGAGAGAGGTGGCAGAGATGTTCAACGGGAAAATTAGCTAACGAGATGACCAGGTCATTTGCTCAGAAACATATTTTATGACCTCTGCTAGTTGCTAAGCAACAAAGAAAAGAGAGAGATAAGAAATGTATAGAGGAGAGAGAGAGAGAAAAAAAAGGGGAAGAAGAGAGACCTTTTGGTACAACAGTTACTGCCTAGCTACCATGCCAAGCGGGCGTGAAAAAAAATTCCCACCCCAGTGACAGAAGAGCAATGTTGTTGAGATAGCAAAAATCGCCCCCCCCCCCCATCTGTGATAATCCTTATGGTAAGTAACCGATACTTGCTAGATATCGGTTATTACCATAGTGAGGTTGTAGGATGGACGGAAATTGACGAGAGAGAGAAAACGAACGAGGAATATCGTGCTCGGTGGATATCAGACTGACTACTCCCCGGATGTCGCCAGGGGCCGTAACTCCTGTGACACTTGCGGTGGTCTCCCTTTATTTGGTAAAGACATTACAATGCTCTCTTTTTTTTTTTTTTTTTTTTTTTAAAAAAAGTTTATTTTATTATTATTATTATTTTTTTTTATATTCATCAAGGAGTTTGTTCATGCGTGGTGTGACTGGAGTGTTTGCGTTGCTTGGTTGGAGGGAAGCATCTGTCAACCTAAGGGAAAGAAAATGATAATTATGCATTATTATGTACAGGGGTATTTGTAGCATTTAGCAATCAAATCTTTTGGGTGACCGTCTTGTGCGGCCTGAGCGTCTGAGGTTTGAAGAGTGTTGTCCCTGGTTTTCTTTAGATTTTGGTGATGCTGTCACATGCATGTGTCCCTCATCTTCAGATGAAGAGTATTCAGGTGGGTCATGTGTGAGGTTTCTTAGTGGCTTAGGGATTTTTTTGAAGAAGCTGGCATTTCTTGTAATTTGGTTGTCCTTGTGTGTGGCAGTAATCATGGATCCCTTTTTTTTTGTTATGGTTAATGGGTTAGGTTGATAGGGGGTGTGTGCCTTTGAAGTGTCGTCGCTTTTTACAACGACGGTGTCACCCACACTCAGATTATTGGGCTTTACGTATACTTTTCTGTCAGCATATTTCTTTATTGTTTTCTTGGCTTGAGTGTCACGTACCCTAATGCTATGGTCTCCAGCTATAGGTGCAACTAGGTGTGGCAGGCGGTTTTTTATGGTCCGGCCAAATAGAATTGAGGCTGGGGAAACACCGGTGGTGCAGTGCGGTGTTGTTCGGTAATCTAACAGGAATTTGAATAGCTCCTGCTTCCAGCTTTGGCCTTTGATTAAGGCGGCTTTGATGGATTTTTTTACAGTGCGCATGAAGCGTTCTGTTTCAGCATTGGCCTGGGGCCATAGAGGTGTTATCTTCCTGTGTCTGAAACCAGTGATGGAGGCGTAGGTTTTGAAATCATGGCTGTTGAATGGTGGGCCATTGTCTGTTTTGAGGGATACTGGTACCCCGAATTCGGCAAATATCTTGTCTAAACGGGGTATGACCGAGTTTGTTGAGATAGAGTCGAGGATATCGACAACAACGTAGCGTGAGTACTCGTCTGTGACAACAAGAAGATATTTCCCATTCTGGAGATGTCCAAAGTCAGCACTAACCTCTGTCATTGGGGCTGCTGGTAGTAGGGACATTTTCTGCGGCTCCCTTGCCGTTTTGTGAGTGCTGATCTGACAGGTGTGACAGTTCCTGATGTTTTCTTCTACTAAAGGCTGCATGTTTTTAAACCAGACTTTTTCCCGGAGGAGGGCCGTGGATTTCACGACGCCTTGATGGCCGGCATGGGCTATTTTGGCAGCTCTGTTTTGTAGGGTCTCAGGTAGCACTATCCGGCGCCCTTTCAGAATGATACTGTCCTCATGTGCTAGTGATAGTTCATCACGGTTGGCATGTAGGGTGAGAAACGTGGCTTTGTTTATGCCGTCATTGGCACCTTGCCATTTGTTGGTGAGGATGGCTTGAATGACTGCAGTGAGCGTCTTGTCTTTCGCAGTTTCCATTGCAACTTCATCAATTGTCATTGCTTTGGAGGTCGACGTTGAGAGAATATAGTTTATATACTCCTCCGCTATTTTCTGCTCCCTGTTGCTTGGTGGTAGATGTACTGGATGGCGGCTGAGATAGTCGGCTGGGTTGTCATGACCTGGTCGGTATGTGACAGTCATATTGTATGGCTGTGTTCTCAAAACCCAACGTTCAATGCACGCAGATAGTTGGGAGCGGGTGTTATTAAAGATCGATGTTAAGGGCTTATGATCTGTGTGAACCGTGAATGGGGCCCCAAAGATATATATGTGAAAGTGTTCACATGCCCATGTGATGGCGAGGGCCTCCCGCTCTGTTTGAGAGTATCTTTGTTCAACTGTGGATAGTGCTCGGCTTGCAAATTGTACTACCCGCCCATCTTGTGATAGTACAGCAGATATGCCTACAACACTGGCATCGGTATATATCTCAGTATGTTTGTTAGGGTCGAAGTAGGCAAGTGAGCATGCTTTACTCAAAGCCTCCTTGAGGTTTTTTAAACATTCAGTGTGGTGCTCAGTCCAGGACCACTGAGTGTTTTTTTTTGTTAGCTGACGCAGTTCATGAGTCAGGGTTGCGTAGTCTGGAATGAATTGTGCACCGCAAAAGTTGGTCATCCCCAACAAACTTCTGACTTCTGATGCGTTTTGGGGGTCTGGTAATTCGAGGATTGTTTTTATTTTAAGGCTACTTGGGCTGATGCCTTCATTACCGAATGTGTGTCCGAGGAATTCCAATGACCTCTTGTTGTATTCACATTTGCTGCTATTCAGTGTTAGGCCTTTTTCGCGTAGTCGCTGAAATACTTTCTGGAGATTTCCGTCGTGGTCTTGCTGGTCCAATCCAAAGCAAAGAATGTCATCACTGATGTTGATGGCTCCCTCAATCCCTGCGAGTGCCTGGCTAATCTCTTCCTGAAATATTTCGCTGGCGGAGTTGACACCGAAAAATAGTCTTTTGTATCTATATAGGCCCAGGTGTGTTGCGAACGTGGTAATGTATCGGGATTCTTCAGCTAGTTCCAACTGGTTGTAGCCCTGATTGAGGTCTAACTTGCTAAAGACACTGGCTCCCGATAGAATGGCCTTCAGCTCATCAAGTGTGGGGGTAGGGTGACGTTCCCTTTGATAGCTTTGTTTGCCGCTCTCATATCAATGCAAACTCTGATTTTACTTTGGTCTTTCTTAGGTACCACCACAATAGGGGATACCCATGGGGTTGGTCCTTCCGCTTTTTCAATCACCCCCAGTTTCTCGTCTTTCTGTATTAGCTCTTCTATGTCCTTCCTTACATGAAAGGGGACGCTGCGGTATCTCTGAGCGATGGGTGGTATATTTTCATCTATGTGCATATGGACTTTTTTCTCTTTAAGTTTACCTAAGCCATTGAATAGGTCTGCATAGTCCTCCAAAAGCTTAAGAGTTGTCTGCGGGATTTGTGTGTCAGAGTTGCTGATGCGGTTAACTGGGAGCTTTTTTGCTGATAAAAGTTTAAGCTTTTCACATGTTTCCCAGCCAATGATAGGTTTTTCTGGGCTTTTTATTACATGTATGTTAGCTTGGCAGGAGATGCCCCCAAACTCTAGGAGGGTCCTAAATTGGCCTAGAACTGGAGTAGTTTGCTTGACCCCAAATCCAGATATCACAGTTTTTGTCGGTCGGAGACATGGTGTCGGTTTTAAACACTTGAAATCTGCTTCAGACAAAATGTTGATAGTGGCTCCTGAGTCGGCTAACACATTGAACGTTTGGTGGCTATTGCCAAAAGATATATCAAAACAGGGAAGGTTTTTCATCTTACCTGTATGAAACACATATTCTGTGTCACTGCCGCTGGTTGAGTCCTGCTGGTTGTCCTCGATGCAGTTCACCGGTCGGCGGCTGGTTTGGACTTGTGGACGTGGAGGACGATTTGTTCTACGTTGTCTGTCCTCGTCGTTCATTTTTCTAAAACAGACAGAGGCGAAGTGCCCCCATCTCCGGCAATAAGTGCATTGGCTCTGGAATGCTGGGCAAGACGTTGGTCCTCGTTCATGTGGATATTTTCCGTTGCAATTCCTGCACTGAATTTGCCGGGGACAGTCACGTGTCTGTCGCTGTCCGTACGTGACTTTGTTTACTACTGCAGTAGTAGTTTGTATTGTCGTGTCCTCTAAGCGCATTTGTTGTAGGTGCGCTGTTATTGTTTCCGTCGTCCTGGCATAATTTATCAAGTCGTGTAGTGACATGTTAGAATTTATTAAACCCTTTTGCCGGACTTTTTCTGATGAACAGCCTGTTATCAGTTGAGACTTTATCTCAGCGTTTGCGTCTGCAAAGTGACATGTAGCTGCTGCTTCTTTCAATTTCCGGTAGAAGTCCTCTACATTCGGCGTGGTTTGTTTGATGTTACGGAATAGAAATCGGTTGTATTCCGTGTTATTTTGGGGGTTGAACTGAGCCTGTACAGCCGAGATGAGTTTGTCGAAGTGGGTTTCGTTTTCTCCTGGTGTGGTCTGTTCGGCTGGTAATTCGTCAATGAGGTCGTTCATCGCCTCACCAACAAACGTTAGCAAAATTGCTTTTTGTCTTTTATCGCTCTCTATGTCGTGGGCGATAAAATAATTCCTCAATCTGCTAATGTATTTCGTCCATCTTGCTGCTTTGGCTTCTGACTCGCAGTCGAATTCCGGGTAGTGAGGTAGGGCAGCCATGTTTGTTTTGCAACACGTGTGACTGTTTGTTGTTGTTTTTTTTTCCGTGTTTTCTTATGTCTATTTTTGTAAATTACTCTATCCTCGTCGCCAATGTGATAATCCTTATGGTAAGTAACCGATACTTGCTAGATATCGGTTATTACCATAGTGAGGTTGTAGGATGGATGGAAATTGACGAGAGAGAGAAAATGAACGAGGAATATCGTGCTCGGTGGATATCAGACTGACTACTCCCCGGATGTCGCCAGGGGCCGTAACTCCTGTGACACCTGCGGTGGTCTCCCTTTATTTGGTAAAGACATTACACCATCAACAACGAGAGGAAAGAAATAATACCTGAGAGAACAAGCCGGCGTCGTCTAAATACAGGATGTTAATTCCACGAACACAGGAGATACTCTACTCCAGGAATAACTAAAGCATTGGATGGATATAGGAATTTCTTTATTTTGACTAAATTTTGTCTAATATATTTTATTTCAGTCAGCCGTTAAATGCAAAATTATCTAGAATATCGCTCCCCTCCCCGAGAAGAAAAAAAAATTGTTTTATGATTACTACTTAATTTTCTCTGTATAAATATAAACGAAATCATCCCTCCCACCGCGACCCTTTGCTACCCAGTCTGCCATAAGGACAGAAACTAAAAAACAAGAGTCAATGAACAAAAAGCTTTCAAATGCGCTGGTGGTGTCTTTTGGATAAGAATAAGTTTAATGAATATGTCAACACATGATAACTCCACAGCAGTATTTTTAAAAAACATTTTGGTGCTAAATTGTCCTTATTATAATTCTTTTGTTGGAGGTGTCTCTTGGATAAGAAGAAAAAAGCTTAATACCTTTAAACGGAAATTACAGTAATGTATTCCATTTTCCTTTCATTCATAAATATGGGAGGAGAATTTATCTTCAAATATCTTTAATTTCGAATTAGAGCTACGGACATACTAAGTAAATATTAATAAGTCCTTTAAACCTTTTTTTTTAATGGAGAGTAGACAACGTATTGTGGATGCATTATCGGCAGCTCTCATTACTCTCGCTTCTCCTTATTTGTCCCTCAGTCCTCATTTTCAATGATTGATTTTTCTGACAAAGGGTGAAGAAAAAGCTGTTTACCAGGACGGCAGTACTTCTTGAACAGTAGCCTGAGATGTCGGAAATCTTCTGTTTCTATGTCTATCTTTGTGGCCATGTCACTAGTAAGGGTGCTAGAGGTAAACGTTTCATCTGGGCTGACATTATCCACCTGATAGTCAGGGACCCGAACCTTGGATTAACCACTAAGGAGGCTGTCCTATCAGCAGGTGCAAAGTACTGGGGCTTATGTATTGCCATCTGGTGAATTGATTCTGGAGCATGCAGTAGTTTCTGATGGGGCCTCTTGATGCCATACCAGCGGGTAATTGTTACAGCTTTACCTGTGCTACAAAAAAAAAATTCCTTTCTTTTTCTCTCTTAGTTTCCCTCTCTGTCCTGCTCTAACCAAGTCTGTCGAACTCTTCCGCAAATCCCAAATCCTTAACATGAAATATCTCTGAAAAAAAATCACAAATATATCTATAACGCCATCCTCCAACGTAGACCCCTACTACCATGTCTCCTTCTCCAATTCAGGGGTCTATGTTCCAACCTTCCAGAGGTTGAAACCCAACTACAGGAGACGAAACTAGACATATTCTTCCTAAGCCATCATTTGTAGACATTTATGCTGATGAGACTACTATTTATGGTAGCACATCTAAGACAGTAAATGACCAAGTTCTCTCCGATTCTCTCTCCTCTAATCTTGAGCACGTGGTACAATGGGGAAAGGAGTGGCTAGTTACTTTTAATGCATCTAAAACCAAGCTTCTCTCTTTACATCATCAACAATTTGATCCACATCTGGCATCAATTGAAATGAATGGCTGTCATCTTCTGGGAGGCCTCAAGTTTTGACAAGCTTCTGGGGTTGATCGTTACTCCTGATCTTAAATGGAACACGTACATCAAACCTGTTGCCAAGGCCGCTGGAAAAATGGTGGGATCTTTCTATCGATCCAGTAGATATCCCACTGCTGATGCAATTCTCTATCTATATAAGAGTCAGGTACGTCCAAGGATGGAATACTGTTGCCACATCTGGGCAGGAGCTGCTGGAAAGGACTTGTCCTGTCTTGATAGAGTTCAAAATAGACTTCGTAGCCTCAGAGGAAATGTCCTTTTCTCTTCCCTGCAACCTCTATCTCACAGAAGAGATGTTGCAAGTTTGTCTCTGATGTATCGTTATTTTCATGGAAAGTGTTCGACTGAGCTTCAGTCTATGGTCCCCCCTCGCCAAACTTTTACAAGAAACACTCGTCTAGCTGAAAACACTATCAATAATTTCTCCCACTCTTTATCTGTGGCTAAACCTAAACGTAGATTCCATGAACAAAGCTTCTTTCTTAGAACTGCACGCCTGTGGAATTGTCTTCCGCTTTCCTGCTTTCCGGCTGACTACAATATGGTTGTGTTCAAGTCTGACGTAAGTTCTTGATGAGCCGTTCCATATAAGTTAACAAATTTACCGAATTTTAATTAATAATGATTACTATATTGTCCAATTTCTACTGTACACTCTTTAACCTTTATCCTCGAATGGCCTCTTTGCCTTGATAATGTGGTGATGCCTGTGTAAAAAAAAAAAAGAAAAAAAAAGAGGGCCAACCACTTCTATAGAGGAGTTCATAATTAAAGGATACTCTAACTTAACATCTAAATCTGACGCCCAAGATCGCCATAGGTATGAATATGTGCCTACATTAAAGACGGCTTTTCGTGTGGTAGGGATATCTCCAGTGAAGACCGTAATTTACCCTATATGTGCTTCTGAGTTGCACTTGCTAGCACCACTGCATTTATATTTGCCCTCTATCGCCCCCACAACAGTGGAGTTACTCTCTTTAAGTGTATATCTAAGAAAATTGACCACATCATGTCTGCTCATCCTTCAGCTAACATCCACATTTGTGGTGACTTCAATGTCCACAATGTGGAATGGCTGACGCACTCGAACAAGACAGATGATGAGGGGAGGTTCTGTCATAATTTCGCCATTGCCTATGACCTCACCCAAATTGTTCATGAACCCACCCGTGTGCCCGATACTTCCGGTCAGTACACTAGCCTTCTAGACCTTTTTCTTACAACTTCCTCTAAGCTATGTTCATGCTCCGTTCTGTCTCCTCTTGGATCTTCCGACCACTCGGTTGTATCAGTTGTAACAGAAATGTGTAAGGAAAAATTCAAGATGGCGCCCGACTCTCTCTTTAACACGGTAAGTTCAGGAAAAGACGTTATAAATGTTGCAGCAATTTAATAATCTTTATACACCGGTTCTGCACGGAATCCAACAACGGTAAAATATCCTTACACGGCACGAGAAGCAACAGCCACACGATTCCCCGGCCAACTCAATCGTCGCTCTCCCAACGTCTTTTTCCTCACCCGCTTTTATCGTCGTTCTAGGCCGGCTAAATTTGCATATTCCGAGAATTCGTGTGACTTTGTGAGACATCATACTTTACAAAAGACGGCGGCCGCCATCTTGATCTTTCTTTTCTATTTTTGGTCGGTAACGCTGAGCTGGTCTCGAGGGAAGTCTTTTCCCCTCATCCGTCTCTCCCACGTACCCACACAACATGCAAACACGCGGGCGCTTATCTCCTGGATGCACGTTACACTACCCCCTGATCTGATGATCACATAGAGAGCACTGGGGGGGTGGCCTTTTAGTGCGTGTGCTTCTGCGAAGAGGTACATTCACTGTTTCAGATTCGGGCTCTGGATCTGGTTCTGCCTCATCAGATGAAGTATCGCTATCAGTCTCTGGAGGGGGCTCACTGAATCCGTGCATCGGCAGCTCATCGCTAGATGCTTCACTGCTTTCTTCTGTAGTTGTGTGACGCACCTCGGTAGCTGGGCGAAGACCTCGCACATATTGTGGGGTTCCATCGACCAAAACAGACTGCTGGCTAATCACTCCAGATATTTGTCCTCGCTTAAACTTGTCGGTGCACCGATTTCCTGGGGGCCGCACCCACACTGGATCTCCCACTTCATATCTGTTATATGTTCCCTTGTCGGCTGGCTGCGTAGTGTTGATTCCCTTCACTCCAACTCGGTACGTGTAAATAGCATTCGCAGGTGCAGTTGAAGGGGATGTCCCGTCCTTTGGCGTAATGTTGTACAATATGTGGCTTCCGCAATAGTACATCGCTTCCTGGCAGCAATTCTCTTGATGCTGCGATGGCTTCTTTCAGCAATGCCATTTCCTGACGGCACATGCGCACATCGCAACCGTAGTCGGACGCCCCACTCATCTAACAACTGCCGAACTTGCTGGCTACAAAACGCTGTCAGTCAGGAGCTCTTCCGGCGCACCTCACTCAAAAAAAATGGATGATAGGTGGCGAACAACATTTGCTGAATCCTGTCTGGTCATCTGCCGCCACACCGCAAATCTCATAGGCCCGCAATCAATGAGAGTTAGAAAGGGCTTGCCACTGTAATGGGTAATATCCATGGCCAGCCGCTGCCACACACTCTCAACTTCCAAGCGACCCTTCTGCCATCGCTCTGGTGCAGGATCAATAGACTGGCAAGCCTCACAATTTCTGACGATCTGTCTGACATCCATCTTGGTCACTGCTGGGTATACGCGCCTCACAAAATAAAGGGTCCTCTTGATACCCGGATGTCCGCTCTGTGCATGAATTTTTTTTTATTTGACATGGGTCGATTGCAACTGCACAAGATCGAGCAGTAATCTCCATTCCCATCTTCGTGGCTTCATACCATTTGTGAGGTACACGGGTCAGTTGGTCAGCACGATTACAATGTGATGGCACCAGAGTGACACTCAGTGATAGCCCATACTCAGATACCAGGTTTTTTAGCGTGTCTAGCCTTCTCCGTATTAACATTTCGCTTGCTGCCTTGGTACGGATTCGTGTCCGTCCTGAAAGTGTGTCAGACACCCAGTGGTAGACACAGAGAGAATCTGTGTACAAGGTCAACTTCTTAGACTGCCACTGCAGGGCCAGATTTACCCCCTTTACAACAGCGTCCAGCTCTGCCAGGTTGATATGCTGAGAATCTGTTACGGGCTGCAGCCAACACGCATCCTCGAACACGTTTCCTCCTTGCTCCAACGATACTCCCAACGCCAAAGAACTGGCATCAACCCACACACCTACGTTGTCTCCATTAACACACCACCGTCCACAGGCAGGTTCCTTCTTGTTCACTTTCTCCAGTGTCTCTTTAATCATCAGAGTTAGTAGGACATCATCGGATATGTCATCCCAACCCGTGGTTGTTAAATTTGCTCTGCGTTTAATTACACCAACAGCTGCACGGAGCCAGCCACAGACCGGTAAGTGACCAACAAGTTTTCCACACCAAGAAAAAACGGTCCGCCTTGTAACGAGGTTGGGGATGCTTGGAATTTCACTGCCATGCCTCCATTGTAGGGTGCCATCTTCTTCATAAACATCTAATCCCAATACACGTGCTCCTTCCCTTAAACGTTCGGGATTCTTGCATTCCAGACCAAACTGAGCCAACTTTTCTTTGACACACGACGCAGACTGTACATCTTCATTGACGTATACGTCATCAATGTAAGCTGACATTGAGTCCCTCATGGGCTTTTCTTGGGACAATACTGTGTTGACAATAGTCTTCATGATCTGTGGTGCCACATTTAGGCCAAAGCCAAGGCGTGTAAGGCAGTACCTCTGGAACCAAACTGTCTGGAACGGCCACAACGTCTCATCAACTCGCACCTGTAAATAGGCTTTTCGCAAATCCAATATCGAGACATTAGAGCCTTTCTGACGCCATTCCCTCAACTTACTGGCGCATACGTCAGCATCGGCAGTGTAGGCTTCAATATGCTTGTTAAGCTCCCTATAGTCCAGCACGGGCCGTACTTTCGACTTGTTATGCTGGACTACTGCCATCAAGGGTATTAGACCCTTGGGAGGCCCAAGCTTGTCCTCAGGGTAGGAGATTAACCAGCCATCTTGGATCCACACCTTTAGTTCCCTTTCGTATTCTGCTCGGGCCTCACTGGGTATAGGGTACTCTGCAACCCCATTCTTGAGTTTAGTCTGTGCCATTCCCTCGGTCCACTTCCAAAGATGCAATCTAGGCCCTCTTGCGCGAGTCGTAGTCCACTGTAAAATCCGGCCGATCGATATGGAGCGCTGCACATACTGGGGCCTCCAAGAATCGTACCTTTCCATCCCGATGAATTGCGACTCCCCCCCAGCGCCTTGATGGCATCGTATCCGAGCAACAGGTCAAACCCCAGGAGATTTCCTTGGTCACGAGCACATTGATCTTAGTGGCTGCACCGGTGTCCGTGTAGATCTTGACAGTTCCAGCTCCACAGCATGTCTGTGTCTCGCCTCCTATCGTGGTGACTTTGATCTTCCTCTTAGTCCAACTTGGACACAGCCTGGCGCTCACTATAGTATGCGAACAGCCTGAGTCGAGAAGTGCTGAGCAGGGTATCCTGTTTACATAGACGGTTATCACTGGTTGCGCCTTGTTCAAATTTTGCTCGGGGAGCAGGGCGGCGCTGACGTCCTCTCCCCTGATACGTTTCCCGCACAGTTTTGGGCTAGATGCCCCAAACCGCCACAATTAAAACAGTGCACACGCCCCCTCTTGGTGCAATTCCTTGCAAAATGTCCGCGTCGGCCACAGCGAAAACATTTCCGATTCGGAATCTCCCGAGCGCCAATCTGGCCTGTCTGTGTCGCCATCACAACTGGTTCCCCCAGGTCCTCCTCATCTTTGATGATGGCTCGAGCACGTTCCATCAAGTGTTCCATGGTCGTTGTTGAAACGCTGGTTGAGGCTCTCAGTAGCTGCTTCACCCGAGTGGGAAGGCCCGCCACAAACGCGTATGCGAGCGTCCGCTCCGACACCCCTCCACCGAACAGAACTGCGACTTTCTTTAACTCAGCGAAGAAAACGTCCACGCTTTCCTCCGGTAGAAGTTTTCGGGAAGCAAATTTTTCATAGGCCGTACAAGGATCCATGGCAAATGCCTTGTACAGCGCAGCTTTAATTGCGGTGACATCTCCCTTTTCGGCAGCACTGAGTTGCTGATATACACTCAAGGCACCCCCAGCCAATCTCAGGGGAATCACAGTGTGTACCCTTTTCACCTCACAAAGGTCGCACATCAGCTCGACCCTTTCAACCCGATGGACGTGGACACGTCAAACTCGGGTATGAGCTTTAAGTCAAATTTCGACTCGGTCATAGTCCTAGAGGCCAAATGGCCGAGATAGCTTGTAACAAAAAATGTGTAAGGAAAAAATTCAAGATGGCGCCCGACTCTCTCTTTAACACGGTAAGTTCAGGAAAAGATGTTATAAATGTTGCAGCAATTTAATAATCTTTATACACCGGTTCTGCACGGAATCCAACAACGGTAAAATATCCTTACACGGCACGAGAAGCAACAGCCACACGATTCCCCGGCCAACACAATCGTCGCTCCCCCACGTCTTTCTCATCACCCGCTTTTATCGTCGTTCTAGGCCGGCTAAATTTGCATATTCCGAGAATTCGTGTGACTTTGTGAGACATCATACTTTACAAAAGACGGCGGCCGCCATCTTGGTCTTTCTTTTCTATTTTTGGTCGGTAATGCTGAGCTGGTCTCGAGGTAAGTCTTTTCCCCTCATCCGTCTCTCCCACGTACCCACACAACACGCAAACACGCGGGCGCTTATCTCCTGGATGCACGTTACATCAGTTAAGATAAAACCGAAATGCAATAAGTCTTCAGACATATCTCTCCGCCGTACTGTATATCGATACTCTACGGATGACTGGGATAGTTTCAATACATTTATATCTGATCTACCCCTGCATTTCATGTTTAAAAAGGATGTGTCCTCCATAGTATCAAACCTGGCCGAATGGTTACTTTGTAGGCATAGACCGATTCATACAATCCAAAAAATTCCAACAAAAACCTAACAGCCAGCCATGGTTCTCCCCAGAATGTGCTGCTGCTATCGCGCACAGAAATCAATTTTTCTATAGCTACCAATATAATAGATGCACTATGACAGAGCTGCTTTCAGGAACGCCAGCAACCACTATAAAAGAGTAATAAAAAATGCAAGAGAGCTATATGCTCAGTCCGTTAAATCCAAAGTAGCTGAGCAGCGGCTTAGTTCCCACCAGTTCTGGCAAATAGCAAACAGGATCCTAAACAGAAGCATGCGTTCTATCCCAACCATCATCAATGGACCTGAGATCATTTCGTCCGCAGCAGACAAGGCCAAACTATTTACCAAGAACTTTGCAGCTAATTCTACCCTATGTGACGAAGGCTATCAACTCCCCGTATTTCCCCCTATAACAGACAACACGCTATGCAACATACAAATATCTGTGCATGATGTCGCCAAGCTAATCAAGAACCTTGATTCCAGTAACACAACTGGCCCTGATGAGTGCTGAAAAAGCTTTAACCAAAACTTGCCCCCATATTTACAAAACTGTTTAAGCGTTGCCTTAAGGAGAAGTGCTTTCCAACACCCTGGAAAACCTCATCAGTATGCCCTGCATTTAAGAATTCAGGTGATAAGTCGTCTCCCTCTAAGTACAGACCAATAAGTCTCCTGTGTGTCATGAGTAAGTTGCTGGAATCCATATTAAATAGAGGAGTAGTCAACCACCTTAGCAGAAATAACCTTCTTATTGACATGCAATATGGTTTCCGTTCTTCCAGATTTACAGCAGATGTGTTAACGGTTATATCTCATAGGATTAGCGAATCTCTTGACAAAGGCTTCCTCTCTAGGGCAATTGCTCTTGACATATCAAAAGCCTTCGATAAGGTATGGCATAAGGCCTATTTCACAAGATTTCCAGCTATGGTATAACTGGAAATGTTTTCTCAATCATTAAATCATTTCTCTCTGATAGGCTCATAAGAGTAGTAGTTGATAGGCAGAAATCAGAGGCCCTCAGTATTAATGCTGGAGTTCCTCAGGGGTCCATCCTAGGTTCAACTTTCTTTCTGATCGACATCAATGATCTCCCAAAACACATACTTGAATCATTCGTTGACATCTATGCTGATGACACGACCATATATGGCAACACATCAAACGCTGTAAATGACAAAGTTCTCTCTCCTCTGATCTTGAGCGCGTAGCAAAGTGGGGTAAGAGGTGGCTGGTTACTTTTAATGCTCCTATCTTTACATCATCAACGCTCTGATCCCCATCTGGCATCAATTGAAATGGATGGTTCTCAATTAGGGGAAGCTCCATGTTTTGATAAGCTTCTGGGATTGACCTTTACTCCTGACCTAAAATGGAACACTTACATCAAGTCTATTGCCAATGTAGCTGGAAAAATGGTGGGATCCTTCTACCGCTCAAGAAGATATCTCACTGATGATCTATATAAAAGCCAAGCACGTCCAAGGATGGAGTACTGTTGCCACATCTGGGCAGGAGCTGCTAAAAACAGCCTATCCTGCCTTAACAGAGTACAAAATAGACTTTATGGCTTAGTGGGGGATGCCCTTTTCTCTTCCCTGCAACCTCTCTCCCACAGGAGAGACATTGCGAGCCTGTCTTTGTTTTATTGTTACTTCTATGGCAAGTGCTCGTCTGAGCTCCAATCCCTGGTCCCCCCTTGCCAATCTTTCATGAAAAACACCCGTCTAGCTGAAACCATAGAAAAAATTTTCCCCACTCTTTATCTGTGCCAAAACCAAAACATAGATTCCCTTAACAAAGCTTCTTTCTTGAAGTGCACGCCTGTGGAACTCTGTTCTGTTTGCCCGTTTCCCACCTAACTACAACTTGGATGTCTTCAAATCCAACATAAACAAATTCCTGATGAACCACCCCCTTGTAAGACACTTTATCATATCTCAACACTAATTTACTGCACACACAATAACACTTATACTCGAGTGGCTTCCGGGCCTTTATAAGTGGTGACTACCTTGTAAAAAAAAGAAAAAAATATATATCACGTCATGAACTGTCGCCCGAGGCGAATCAAAAGAAGATTGAAGCTCACTTTGAAAGTTAAAAGACAAAAAATAGAGAAAAGAAACATAAAAAAACTCTCTCACATATATATCAATGAATTCATTTTGCTATCATTTTGTTTGGACTGAAGATATTTTTTTTGCTTTGATATATTTCTCGTTGGTATTTAAATAGTTAGTAGTTAAAGTCACCCCTTTCATACCCTCGTAATTTGTTTGATTTTTTAAAATTCTATTTGATCCCATCCCCTTCCTACCACAATTTAAATTATTATGATAAAGTTGATTTTGAAAATATTATTACTGGTATTTCTTATTTCGTTCTTTCTCGTGTTTTTGGTTGGGTTCGCCTTGTGTTTCATTCCTTTATTTTGCCATCATGTGTCACGTGTGCGATAAAATACTGGGATTTTGCTTTCCCGTAAATTCCATTATCCCCTCCCATTTTTGGTAACGTGTTACAAAAATAAACGATATTTGCTTTTAATGTAAGTTTCCTTTCATACTCCTACGTCTATTTGTCCCCTAATCCCCCACTCTGTATCGCATATGCTACATTATATATATATATATATATAGATATAGATATATATATATAGATATACATATATAGTAAGTTATAAAATATATATGGCGGTTAAGCTACACTGAATATTCTGCGTTTCATCCACTCTAGGACTCTTCAGGCTTATGCGCATAAGCCTGAAGAGTCCTAGAGTGGATGAAATGCGGAATATTCAGTGTAGCTGAACCGCCATATATATTTTATAACTTACTAACTAGCTCTACCTACGTATTGAAGTAAATACTTAAAGTTTACACATAAATTTATACTTTCGTATATTAATTTTGTGAGTAAATGAAGTAGTTATATATATGTATATATATATACATATATATGCATGCATACATATGCATGCATACATATATAAATACATATATCTATAATATAAAGCTGAACATGTGTGTGTGTGTGTGTCTGGTCACGAATAGGCTCCTATATGGTTGACTATTTAAAAAAACTGATTACATAGAATGATAGAAGATGTATTGAGGATAAAGAATGGGTATGTTTGATCTGGCAGAACGGTGGTTCATAAAAATTGTGGGGTCTGCGTTTGCGCCTGACCCCAAAAGTATGGAAAAAAAAAAAGAAAAAAAAAAACGTTTCAAGGGTTTTTGATATAGATATACATAAGAATACTTTGATAAGTATGTTTCAACTTAAATAGGCATGGTATAATAAAATTGTGGGGTCTGCATTCGCCCTGTACTCCATAGAAATAGGCATAAACTTTAACGAAGACTTTTCATATCTATTTGCATAAGTATACTTTGATAATTATGTTTATGTTTGAAGAAATATGGTATAATAAAATTATTGGGTGTTAGTTCGCGCCTGACCTCCATAGAATGGAAATATGTCACAAAGTTTAACAAGGTTTTTTAAAAGGGGTGAGGGTCCCAAATAACACCTTAACTTTAATCTTAATTCACGTTAGCTTTTATTTATTTTTTTTAGTTGAATCATATTGTGTCGAATAAATTCACCTCATAAATTCACGTTCTTATTAACGTGAAAGCCAAAAAAAAAGTCAGAATTTTTGACAATTCTCGACACAAATGTTACATAACTCTGTTTTTTTCCTTCTCCACTTGCACGTGGCACTCTTTCGAAAATAGATAAATAATAAAAAATAAGAACGTTACTTGTTATCGTGTCAAAAGAAGGAAAAAATCCTGCTCACGCGTTTACATGTCTTTTTAGAAACATTTACATAACCTTTTTATTTATTTATTTTTTTTATTGTAGTATTGCGCCGTCGGATTCGGGGTTGTACTATTGTAATGTAAAGAACACGCAGAAAGGGTTGTAATTAACTGATTTTTTTCTAGTACGCTGACAAGTGTACTAGAAAAAAATCAGTTAATTACAACCCTTTCTGCGTGTTCTTTACATTACAATAGTACAACCCTGAATCTGATGGCGCAATACTACACTGTTCAATACTGTAAAACTGAAACGAAGCTGTTCTGCTTGAAAAGGGCGCCATTTTCTTCTTATTCATATTTATATCGATTATTTGCTTTAAAAAACTGAAGTAATTACGTGTTTACTTTTTTAATATCCCATTTTGCTGTTTCGGATTATTTTATTAAAGTAAGTAAAGCTTCATTATTTTTCCAAACTGTTTTTGTTTCTTTGTCTTTCGATATTTCGTCGATATTATTTAGTAAGAGTGTTTAGCAGAAAAGCCAACAAACGACTACCCGAAAAAATAAATATACAAGAAATAAATGTTACCATAGTCAATAAAAGTTCAGTTCATGTTTTTTTTTTGTTTTGAAATAGTTTTTAATGCTCTTTACTTGAAATAATTTCAGCGAACCGAAATTAAAACGAAATTTGAGGTGATAACTACTTAAATGAATTTTTATATAAACCACACATGCCATAAGCGAATATTCCTCAAGCACAAAAGAACGGAAAACAGAATTATATTTATAAATATTCCTTACGTTAACAGAACTCTCTTAGATTGTTAACACAGAATGCTCAGGTGACCCTCGTTCAAATTGAAAGTAGGGCTCTCCATTTCAAAGTCGCTGCCATCTTGATTTTTTTTTTAAACCGGTTCGTGAATTAAAAAAAAATTTTTTTTACAAACTACTTGAAAATACAAACCAATGAACTTTTCTACCATAAAAGTAACTTTTATTGACTATGGTAACATTTATTTCTTGTATATTTATATTATTATATATATAACATTTTCTCTTTGTAAGAAAACATCATTTTGTTGGTCACTCTTGGCTACGAATGGAAACAAAGTTGATATAAAAAAATATATTTTCGCGAAAATTATCTTTACTTTCATCATATTTTGCTTAGGGTAAAATTTTTGAGTATCAAAACCTATCTCTTTACAACCCCCTCCTTTCATCAATCACAGTCTATTTTCTGTAGGCTGCTAGTATATATATATATATATATATATATATATATATATATATATATATATACACACACACACACATATATATCTACATACATATATAAGGCTTCCTTCAGACTATGGATACCCACTGCTGTAAGGGTGCCTGCGCGCGAAATTCTTGTGGCAAGAGTTGCGCAATCTCCACATATCTCCAGAGTCGACATTGTTGAATACCAGTGGCAAGTGGAGGTTCAGGAGGACTAGAAATAATGTTGAGAGTAGCGGGAAGCACACACACACATTTATATATATATATATATATATATATATATATAAGTGAATGTGTCTGTGTGTGTGTGTGTGTGTGTGTGTGTGTCTGTGTACATTTCACTTGAAATTTTAGATATAGGTTCCTTGGGCATAGATCTAACTTAATAACTTGATTTGAGCCCCAAAAAATAAATGTTAAGGAGTCATGATAGGGGTCAAAGTTAAAAAAATTACCGTTTTCTTTTTTTTTTTTTGCTCAGCATACACCTCCAAACACCCGGGCATCGCCGGGCACCCATGCTAGTATATCTATAAAAGTGAACGTGTCTGTGTATCTGTCTGTCTGTGTATCTGTGTGTGTACATTTCCCTATGCAATAACTCCGTCAATGTTTAGTCTACATACTCGAAATTTAATATGCAGGGTACTGAGATTCGAAAAAATAGATGTGCTCGGTTTTCGGACAGAAATTTGGCGATTAAGGGGTCAAAGTTCAACGATTTGACCTTTGAGAACTCTACCAAACTCCCCCGACAATTTTGGGTCTAAACACTTGAAATTTTAGATATAGGTTCCTTGGACATGGATCTAACTTAACTTGATTTGAGCCCAAAACAATAAATGTTAAGGGGTCAAAAAAGAGTCAAAGTTAAAAAAAAAATTGATCTCTGCGGTCTCTTCCAAATTACTCAGACAATTTCTGCTCTAAACATTTGAAATTTTACATAAATGATATTCAGAGATATGGCGATCTTTTTTCATCGGTTTAGGTCGGAAATTTTAAGTTACCAATATATAAATGTATGTATGTATGTTTGCATGTTCTGCCTAAAACTTTCGACAGAGGCGACGGATTTTACCAAGATCAGTATCGTTTTAAAATTCGACCATTCATACGACAGAAAAATTGGCTAAAAACATTAATATCTTCTCCTTCAACAAAGCAGTTTTCTACATGGGGGGGGGGGCAACGCCGGGCTGAAATGCTAGTATATCTATAAAAGTGAACGTGTCTGTCTGTCTGTCTATCTGTGTACATTTCCCTACGCAATAACTCTGTCAATTTTCAGTCTACAGACTCGAAATTTGATATAAAGGGTACTGAGATTTGGGAAAATCTATGTGATCGGTTTTCGGTCAGAAATTTCGATGTTAAGGGGTCAAAGTTCAATGATTTGATCTTTGAGAACTCTACCAAACTCCTCCGACAATTTTGGGTCTAAACACTAGAAATTTTAGATATAGGTTCCTTGGACATGGATCTAACTTAATAACTTAATTTGAGCCCAAAGCAATAAATGTTAAGGGGTCATAATAGGGGTCAAAGTTAAAAAAATTAACCCTTTTTTTTGTTTTTATTGCTCAGCTCACACCACCAAACACCTGGGCAACGCTGGACTGAAATGCTATCTGTATATCTATAAAAGTGAATGTGTGTGTGTGTGTGTTTGTGTACATTTCCCTATGCAATAACTCTGTCAATTTTCAGTCTACAGACGTGATATTTGATATACAGAGTAATGAGATTTGGGAAAATCTTCGTGATTTGTTTTCAACCAGAAATTTGGCTGTTAAGGGGTCAAAGTTCAATGATTTGACCTTTGAGAACTCTACCAAACTCTTCCGACAATTTTGGGTCTAAACACTTGAAATTTTGGACATAGATCTAAATAAATTGATTTTAGCCCCAAACAATAAATGTTAAGGGGTCATAATGGGGGTCAATGTTAAAAAAAAATTGACCTCTGCGGTCTCTACCAAATTACTCAGACAATTTCTGGTCTAAACATTTCAAATTTTACATAAAGGGTATTCAGAGATAGGGCAAGCTTTTTAATCGGTTTGGGTCGAAAATTTTTAGTTTTAGTTACCAATATATAAATGTATGTATGTATGTTTGCATGTCTGCCTAAAACTTTCGAGAGAGGCGACGGATTTTACCAAGATCAGTATCGTATTGAAATTCGACCTTTCAAACGACAAATATCGAAAGATTTGGCTAAAAACATTAATATCTTCACCTTCAACTGGACACTTTTCTATAGGGGGGGGGTCGCTTTTTTCGCCGATATTTTTGAAAGTCACCCTTTCCTTTCGAGTGTCTAGCCTTAATTTAAACCTATGTCAGTTCTGGTTTGGTGGTGGTCGTAACAGCAAAGACGTCAGGTTTTTTTCCCGTTCTTTTTCTCCTTCACAGCACGGGTTCAAGCCTGCCTTCCTACTACCACTTTCTTTTTTTTTTTTGCTCAACATACACCTTCAAACACTCGGGCAACTCCAGGCTGAAATGCTAGTATATATATATATATATATATATATATATATATATATATATATATATATATATATATATATATATATATTAAAGGTGTTAGAACAATTTTCTATAGAGCAGAGTGCATTTTCATGTTATAATAAAAATACTAATTTAATTAAAATACAGGAAAAAAAAAATGCTCGTTTTTAATTTTTAATTTTAATTTTGAATTATAAATTATCAACCACCTTACCAAATATATATATATAAAATGGCAATTAATGACACCAGACACTGTTTTCCTTCTGAGAGCGGATTGTCCAAGTATAAGAAGTATGAGAAGTATAACAATCAGATGCACAGGTTGTCGGTATGGATGACTGCAGATAACCAAAGTAGCTGTTTCATGGTGAACTAGCGACTGGCAAGCACTCAGAGCACAAACCAAGGAGGAGATTCAGGGAATGTTTTTAAAGGCAATCTTAAGAAGCTTTGCATAAATGTTGAAAGATGGGAAGAAATAGCCGAAAATAAGAGTGAATGGCGAGGAGTTGTCTCGGAGGGTTGCAAGATATTGGAGACAAAAACATGAACAGGCAGAACTTAAGAGAAATCTGCACAAAGGGCCTATGAAGGATTTGGATGCCCGTGGAGCTGGCTGCAAGTGTGAGACATGTAAGCGCTTTCTACTGTCCAAAGCTGGGTATGTAAGTCACACAAAAGATGCCCTAGTGTACCCTTGACTCCGCGACCTAATGAGACAACCCATGTTGTGTGGCAGAAATGCAAGTCGACTGCAGGTCTTAGCAGGCATATGGTTGTGCACAGGGACACCATACCACAGAGTGGTCCAGTTAACCTGGGGCAGACACTTGGCTTTATGTGTCATTTTTGCTTCAGGCCATGTAAGTCCGCTGTTGATTTGAAGAGCCACGTTCGGGGCCATGTTAGATGCACTGGGGGATGGGGTTGGTGGTGTTTTTTTTGTTGGGCAGGACGGCAATCATCTGCAAAGATGAAGTAATCGTCAATATATATATATATATATATATATATATATATACACGTATGTATGTGTGTGTATATATATATGTGTGTGTGTGTAAAAAGCAAGATTGAATATTACTTACTACATTCAGTCCAACTCGTAAAATTGGGGCTGGTACATAAAGTGTCCTCTGGGGTCCAACATTCCAATATCGTCCAAGGTTGAATTTATTCACAATCACAATTCCTTTAGTCCAACCCTGAAATTAACAAAAGACAAAAATTTATGTGAAGCTTGCTGTAGACTGCGGAAGATTTTTGTTAAGAAATCGCTGAGGCAATTCTATTTTACTATCTATAACTCTAAAAACGAAAACAAGGTTCAAGGAGGTCTTTAAAAAAAAATGCTACATTTAAGGCGTTAAATTTGGAGTTTTGTTTTAGTGTGGAATTATACTTGTAGTGTATAGTGGCAAAGTCCACTTAGTCATTGAGATCCACTCTGTTATCATAAAAAAATAATATTTTAAAATATTAATTGTAATAATAATTGTAATCTCTTAGAGAAAACCTATCAGTATAGTGACTCATCTGTTCTTACTTTAGTGTGGAAATATGATTTCATTTTTTTTTTTTAGCTATACTAAGTGACTATAGTATTGGGTTTTCATGAAGTGACTAAACACAATTTAATAGATTCTTATCAAAGGAACAATTCTTAACAGAATGACTCCAAAAATTAATTATATTAATTTAACAGTTTCAAATTTACAGACTATCCTTTAAAAATTGTTGGATAAAAAAAACACAAATCAAGTTTATTTTTTTCCACTTTTCAAATACAAATTACAGCAATTCATTTTATTTCTTGTATATTCTTGTAAATCCCAACTTGTGTAACTAAACTGAAATCTACATGATTTATTATGTAGATTTCAGTTTAGTTGCAAACACACAAAAAAGTATTAAAGAATTTATTACTTGGATTCTTGTCATCCCTTAACATGCTCACAGCTGTTGCATGCTTCCGTGATATTCTTCATGCTTAACAAAATGCAAAATGTTTATAGAAAGCGGCTATGCTATCAAATCTAATGTGATAATTTTATACCGCTCAAAAGCCGTAAACTTGCAATTTTCCCCATTAACGGAAAGATACAACAACCCCAAAGCTATATGCCTTTGTCATGTTGGTACTCTTGCATAATTTGACCTGGATTCTCGGGAATTCCCGTCAAGCATGGATTGACAAGACCGATAATCATCAGTTTCAGCCGAACTTTGTTCAAATGTTGAAATGCTAAATCGACTTTTTATTATTTTATACATCACTGACAAGGAGTTTTTTTTTTGTTTTGTTTTGGTGACCGTACCAAATTGCAACGCCGAAACCCTCCTTCCAATAATAAACAAATGTATTCTGCTGGGAATTACAGCCGAATATCCGACTGTTGGAAGTGCCTATAACAAAGTAGGAGGAGAAGGATTCCACTAACCACCTGACAGTGAATCATAAGTATGTAGACCCCGCGAGCGACGAAGGCAAGAATGAACCACGTCGAGAGGATGTGGGAAGGAAGCAAAACAGTGAAACAAGAATGCGGGGCCAACCGGGTACATATTCTGGGTACTTATTTACTTGAATTTATGTGGAGACAAAAAATTCGGAAACGGTCCTTTTGTCTCCATAACTCACATTTCCGAAAGCTACTTGGTTTTTGGGGAGCTTCCTCCTATTTCCTATACCCCCATCTCCCTCCCTCTTTGCCATCGATGGCCGTTCAATAGTTGATCGAAATAAAAGATTCCTAAGGAAATATCTTTATCTTGAGTAAGTTCTTCCGTCGGCAATGAACAGAGGAAAAAAAAAGAAAGCTAAAAATATTAAGTTTAAAAAACAAAAAAATTCCTGGACATTCATATAACAATTTACACTTTTCATAAACATATTTTTTACCTATTTTCTTAAAACAAAAATGTATAAAATTTCTGGGGAAACCTCACCCTCCCCTCCAAAAACTTGACTGGACAAAAAAAATCTTTAAAAAAAATAAATTGTACTTACACCTAACAATTTACGGTTAAAACAAAGTAAATCTTTTCTTGAAGAAAAAAGAGAAAAACTTTTTGTTGATAAATATTTTGCAAAAAAAAAAAAAATAAGTAAATAAAATAAAATAAATAAAAATATTTTCAGTCCTTTAAAGGTAAGTTTTTGTTATTTTTAATTATTTGCATTTGTCCCCCCCCCGCCCCCTGATTTGTTTGTTTTAAATTAGTCTGCATCTCTTACAACACACGGCTTAAATCGATGATTGCTAGTCTCGCCCAATCCATGCTTGATATGAATTCCCAAGTATCCGGATTAAATTATGCAAGAGTACCGTCATGTTTTTGTGGTGGGACTGAAAAGAATAATGTTGTTAACCTTATAGCTGATTACCTCAAGCGAATATTTTCTCCCAAGGATACGGAACATCCGGCTGTTTTTGTTGCAGCTTCCCACTCATACTTTAGCCAGTACAATAAACGGCATCACACTTCACACGGCTTTTCATCTTTCTATTTTTCATGGCAGATCAAGAAAGACCTTTTCTGATAAAACTCTAAATGATCTACATACAAAGTACAAAAATCTGAGGATTCTTATCACTGACGAAATCTTCATGACTGCCTATGAACACTAGCTGAGAGTTTATTATTCAAACTTCTCAGCCTAACATTTACAAGCAACAAACATGAATCGGAATAAATAGATAGTCAATTCGGATTGTAAAACAAATCCAAACTGACGTGTTCTTATTTGCCTTCCCACGACGGTATGATTAGATAAAGGCCGGATCTTCATGTGTAGAAGGTATTTTAAAAAAATGAGTTGCCTGCTTACTAGTTTGTAACCTTATATTATAAACCATTCGCATATATAATCAATATTTGTAAAATCAAGTCTACAAAAGTTACTTCACTTGTATTGTTAGCAGTCATAAGAACTGTTACCTATTTTAACCATTTAAACCCGTAGCCTGATGTAAAACAGCCAAATGACATCGTTCGTGACATATTTTTCACCCCTAAAATACCTTGGGCTCAAGCCCCAGAATTTTCCCATATTCCCGTTTCCATATTCATGCGATCTTGCAAAATCTAATGGTTGGAAAAAATTCTATGTCCCGAAAAGTGCTACTTTTGGTCCTTTTGGCCCTTTTTGACCCTCTGGGGACGCAACCAGAATTTTCCCAGGATCAAATATTACGTTTCCAGATGTATATCTATGTGATCTTGCTTTTGGGTAATTTTCAGCAAAATCTAATGGTAGGAAAAGATTTGATGACCCTAAAAGTGCTATTTTTGGTCAATTTTGACCCTTTTGACCTCCTGGGGATGCAACCAAAATTTTTATAAAAAAATCCGAGTATGTTACATTTCTTCTCTTGAGTAGTTGTAACTTCATGCAAAATTTCAAAAAAATATGATGAATAGTTATTGAGAATTTTATGAACGGACAGAAGAATGGACGAACGGGCAAACAGATGAACGGACGAACAGATGAATGGACAAACAGACGAGGGTGAATTCTATGGTCCAAATTCGACTAAGTCGGTGGACCAATAAATTACTTATAATATTGTGTATTGAAATTAAATGGGCTAATTTGCTGTAAAAGAAACCATTTTTTTTACGACCTAAATAAAACAGATCTTGCATATTGTAGTGAAGAAAATGTCGAAAATAAACACAAAACCTGTACGTTCAAGTGCCGAAAGCTTTATTAATGGAAAGATGCAGGGGCATTTTCATAGTCGTAGCTACGTGCTCCTTATTTAATAATGTTGTATTTGCTTGGTTGAAAAATACCAGTTGCAATCAGTGCTGAGGCTGATGTGTATTCATTTTAAATGCTTTATGCTTCTTGTTTTTGTTGATTTATGTTTGCAATGTTTTTTCGTTATATATGTTAGGTTATTTTCATTCTTTGATTAAATTTTATTTGCAGGTTCAGTCTAATTACAGTGTGTAGGTTTTTAGTTGTGTCACATGTTTAACAACATGGCTGCAAAGTTGTTTCTTATGCGTTGGAGGTTGTTGCAGCATTAGTTTTGCCTGGAGATTGTTAGCTTCTGTTGAATGTGGCATGGAGGCATGTTAGAGTATGATGGGTGCACTAGTTGAGACAGTGGTTGGTTGATGGATGTGAATTTAGTTCCTTCTGTAGATTTTCCCACTCCAAGATCCCTGTAGCTGTGTGGTGCTCCTGTGCCTATGACGGTACTAGGGTTCCAATAATCTGTGCGTGACATTTCACCCTAACAGGTTGTCTTATAGTGAGGTCCAATAGTAGCTTAGTTTGGTGATTATATTTTTTGTTACTTGTCTTTTATGTACAAATGACTGCTGAATATCTACTTGCACTTATGGTGTGTTGTCTGTGGCTTTGTAAGATTTACCTTGTAAAGAACCTTTGAACTGTGTGTTGCAATATTTTTTATTCATAATGGGGTAAATATTTATTTTGTTGAAATAAAATTTACAACAATAAAAATGTGGCACAAGGCCAAAAAGGGGGGTGGTTAATGTTGACCTAAATAACATAACGTTAACTTAACTCTTTCACCAAAATACCAGAATCACTCTGGGGGCATCCTAATTAAAAACCCAAAAAGACAAATATATACATGATGTGGGGGGTTACGGATAAAAATCTTATTTACAAAAAACGAATGAGAAATTTACAATGAAAGAAAAGTTGGTTAGTAAAAGAACCCCCTCACTAATAATTGTGGTAGGTAGAAAGTTTTGTCAGTCAAAAAGATGTAGGTCTCCTGAAAACTGACTTTATTAATTAAAGACCACAAAATTTGCCTACATCACTGACACAACAGCCTATCCATCACCTAATGGGGCCGGGAGTGGGGATTATCGAACCAAAAGAGGGGGAAAAAAACAAAAACAACCCCCCCCAGGTGCGATGGGACAGGGCCAAACTAAAAAGGAATTGGGACGATGACAACATGCAAACTCTAGCTAAGTTAAAAATCGAACAAAAATGCCGAACTAGCCGATTCTAGGTGGTCCGATGTATGTCTATGTTTGTTCAGGTCACCCAAAATTCTGAAATCCTAAGTAAACTCAAAAAAGGAACTCAAGATTAGTTCCATTCACTCTATACAGTCGCGAAACTTTCACCCACCCGTCGTTGAAATTTGCCGGAGTGAGCCTCACCTTCTCCAGCTTAATTCAGATTTTCAGTCGATATTTGAAAATGAGAACAAGCTGGGGAGTAGCGAAGGTCTCATCTCCGTAAACCTCATTCTGTCACTTCATCCAAATCATGCCTCTCATAACAGCTAGCAAACACAGAAAAACATAGCGTTCTTCTTTCTTCATGGTCGGTGCCCAGTTGCAGCACAGGGAAACTGAATCCAGTACAAAAACTGCCCATTCAGCATGTGAACCATGAAGCCTTCAACTAACTCACACAATGGTCGAACGATAGCACAGTGGAAGAAAGCATGATCGAGGTCTTCCTCCCAATCTTCGCATCAGACACAATTAGGTGTCTCAGTAAAACCTGCTGCATAGTCTTTTGCCGACCCAGAGGGCATTTCAAATTACCAGCCAGGTGAGTGATGCCTCGTAATTATCGAAGCAGCTCCACCCAGGCGCCCAAGGTCATATTAAGTGGTGCTCCTCCTTCGTAAAACCGAACACCTCAATCTTTTCATCTCGAACGGATCCCTTCACTAAAGCCCGATATAGCACCTTGCAACAGCTGGGTGTCAGAGAGGCTTTCTTTCACCCATAGAAGGAATCTCAAGGCCTGCCGACACTCTCGATAGAAAGGACACTCGTTTCTAGGCAACTTGTGTGCCTTCCCCTCAGCCGAATGCACACTCTCCAAAGTCTGAAAGGCTTTCTTAGTGTCTTTCATCCAGAAGACACTGTTTTCCTCACTAGGTGTACACATTCGATCCATGTATATCAGCCTAAGAGTGTGTCTACGAATTTCCACACTAGGCATACCTAGACCGCCTTCAAACAGATGCAGGTAACAGACCTCCCGGGTAACCATGGCTTGCTTTCCGCGCCATAAGAACGCAAAAAGAGCACGCACCAGATCAACTAGTGAGGCCTCCGGGAGTGTGAGTATTGATAGACGGTATAGGATTAGGGGGTAGATATGAGAATTGCATATGTCCGCCCGACCCTTCAATGACAGGTTTCTCAAGGCCCACAAATGAGATGTGACCTTGCCCACTTCCAATACTTCCAACCAATTTTTCTCCAGTTGGAGGTTGGCTCCAAACCAGATGCCGAGTAGCTTGCAGGGCCCATCAGTTCAGCCAAAGGGACCCTGAAGGGGCATACCCCTCCAGGCACCAACACGTAAGCCAATAGACTTAACGTAGTTGATTATGGCCCCTGTGACCTTTGCATACTGACTTGTTTCTATGTTGACGACTCTAATCTCGGTACTGCTCGTTACAAGTACAGTCATGTCGTCGGCATAGGTGGTATACTTTACTGGGGTAAAGCCACCAGGCAAAGTAATCCCGTGAAAGACCGGATTCACCCAAAGCTGCCGCAAATATGGCTCAAGTGCTAGCACATATAACATTGGTGATAACGGACAACCTTGATGGATGGATCTTGTTAGCATGAAGGGCTTCGATCTCACCCCTATTCACTTTCACCATAGCACAATCCAAGAGCAAAATTGGGGACCAAATCCAGCCGAGCGAAGAACAGCCCCTAGGTATCGGATGGTCTACTCTGTTGAATGCTTTGTACTGATCTAAATTGATCAGCGTGGCTTCTGTGTCAACTTTTTCTACGATCAAGCGTATCATGTGCAAATTATCTTGAATCGTCTGGCCCTTAACAGAACAAGTTTGTTTAGGACTTATTAGACGGTGTAAGACAATCCGCAGACGATTTGCTAAGATCTTGGCCAAAATCTTTAACTCTGTGTTTAACATCATTAAGGGCCGGAAATTACCTATCCCATCCCCTCCATTTTTATCTTTGCACAGCAATTTAATGATCCCCCTAAACCAGCAGTTAAAAAGTATGGCTAGCAAAGGAATAAAAATGGGTCACAGCCTCAAATACACCTCGTAGGGCAGACCATTAATCCTAGGGGTCCTGTCTAGCCCAACCTGTTTCAAGGCCTCAAGGACTTCTTCCTCTTTTATGCTACCTTCACACCTAGCTGCTTCGATCACCTCCAGGCGAGAAAAGTCAGCTAAACAGGCGTCAAACTGTTCAATAGTCATACCGGGCTCCTTGGTAAAAAGCTCCTGAAAATGAGTCTGAAAACCCTCCAATATGCTGTCATTAGATGTTATGGTTCGTTTGTCCGGCAATGTGACACTGGCGATATGTTGATCAGCAGAACGTCGAAACTCCTCCGCACGCAGTGACGCGGCTATATTTGTTGCCTCGTTCAGCGCTCTTTTTAACCTAGCCCTAACTAGTAATCCCTGGTCCTCCCTGTTATCCTAGGAGCCCAGCTCAGCCTTAACTATAGTATAACTATCACTATCCCCCTCCTCCACCGCCCTGTCTAATCTATCTCATAGTGTTTCTTTCGCTGCTCTAGAACTAAGGTTGATCTGGCGACTAAAATCAGTAGCGAAGGACCTAATAACTTTTTTAGGTTACCCCACCACTTATTCCCGATAATAGCCCCCGTCAATTCCCTCTGTATGGTTAGTAGAAGCTGTTCCCGGAAGTCCTTCACGTCAAACAACGACGTGTTGAACTTCCAGTAACTAGCCATCCTAGGTTTAACACTATCTAAGTTTACTCGAACCCGGACAAGCCTATGGTCCGAATAAACTATATTATGAAAACTTGGACAGTCTAAAAGCCCTAGGTCGACTCTCCTAACTAAGAACCGATCGATGTAACTCGAAAGTTGCACCAGATCGGAACCGCGTCTGCCTGTCCAAGTCCATGCTAAATCCCTGGGTTTTTTGTTTCGAAATTTATCGACAAGATAAAACTTGTCGATAAAGTCTCGAAACACCTTAGAATCCCGGTTCTGGTTAGTAGCCCTTGTGGTATTAACCCCGTGATCTAACTCGGGATCCAGGACCGCGTTCCAGTCTCCCACTAAAACTAACCGACGAGATGAATTCATGAAAAGCTCGATTCACCGAAAAAAGGAAACTAGCTCAGTACAGCTATTGGGCGTATAAACCCCAATATAACGAAATGCCACATCCTTTACGGTAACATCCAGCACATGCAATCTTCCTTCCGGATCTGCATACAGGGTCACACAACGCATCAAGAGTGCGCTTAAATAGTCAGGTAACACCCCCTTGCGTGGGTATCATAATATGCTGAGTAGAGCAGAAAATCCCTAAGGAGCACATCCTGATAATCACTTGGAGTAAAGTAAGTTTCCTGTAAGTAAGCAACATATATCCACACCGAGGCGTTGAAGGTCGCGTGCAACTCGAAGTTTACGAGAGGTGCACCTCAACCCTCGGACATTCAAACTAGCTAATCTAAAGACCATCTTGGTTCACTTAGGGTTAGGAATCCTGACCAAACATAGACGGTGTCACAGACACCGACAGCTGTCCCCATAGATCCAGTGGTCATCTCACTGGTGATTGACCCGTCAGGGGACAGACTGCCGATGTCCAGAGGGAAGGTTAATTTGATTGCCCTATATAGCGATGGATGAAGGACCCGTCCAACACATTGATTTTTAATTTGCGTCAAGTTGTTATCATTAAAGAAAGCTGGAGGAGGGAAAACGTTAAAAGCACTATTTGCCTCCGCCATCATGGTCCATAGGCCATTAGCCTCTTCTCTATTTCTCACCACAGAAACCCTTTAGGGAAATTTTCAAGATTGATGATATCTTTCTTTCCTAATATTTTGAAAGAAAGGAGGCCCCTATATTCTTTCTTATTGTGCGACTTCATGACGGCTTCTCTATCGGGTGTAATTTTACAGACGTCCTTTCTGGTGTAAAAAAAAAAATTCTTTTTGCGAGTTTCTCTTTCGATGGAAGAACTCCTTTGCCTTTTTTTCTCAGAACTTGGGATGGGAAAAGGCGGGTGTGATGGTGGCGGCATGTCTGTTTTCATTGGTGTAAGGTTTTTTTGGAGAATTCTTTTTCTGTACTAATGTCCAGCCATCTTTCTGAAGGGATTTATTAGGGGTGTTAAAGCTGGTCTCAAACTCGTCGGGGGTTAGTGTCTTTGCTGTTGTATCTTTTTGTGGGGAGGGTGAGGGGTCAATGTCATCTCTGATAGCTTCTCCTATCTTGGGGAGTTTAAGATGTTCCAGAACCCTATTTTTAGGGTTTGGTTGAGTCGGCTTTCTGGTAGGGCAAGTGAAAGTAAGGTGACCTACCTTCCACATATCCAACATGCCGGTCTACAGCCTGCTACAACGATGGGTAGTTTCTCCAGACCTGCTTCCAGATAATAAGGTATCTTTAAAAAATTGTCCTTATTTAACAGGATATCAAAGGACCATACTCCGTTAAATTTATCCTCTGTTACATTGGTGATGTCTCCATATTGCAGAAAAAAAGGCACAAAGAAACTCTCCCGCCACAACACCAGAGACTTCAAAAACTGAAACTGTGGTCGTTCTGCGACCCATGTACTCCATTCTGAGTATAAAGTCTTTTGTGATTATTTCTTTTTTGGATAAAGTTAGGTAGTCTTCAGGTGTTTTGAACAATGTGCTCCAGGTGTTGTACCCTTTGCATTTAGTGATCCTCTCTGGTCTCATATTTACGGTTGCTATCAGCTTTGTGACTTGTTCCTTGGTGGATCTTATTAATTTTTTTTGTTTTTCGATCGATGACAAACAGCAGGGTTGTTTTTTTTTCAAGAACTCCTCGATTCTTGATTGATCGAGTATAATTCCTTTTACGGTGATGAAATCGGTACATTCTCTAGCTTTAGCTATGAATTCTTCTATGTTGATAGTGATGGTGGGTGGCTTAGCCCATTCTGACCTCTCTTTTGGCTGATCCATATTTTTCTTGGCGGTGTCATCCTCCGGCGTCGAACAACTGGCTGATGCCATTGTCGACGTGTCATAAATTCCAACTCCAATGGAAGAAGAAGTTTAGCTTCAAACAGTAATAACAAGGATTAACAAATTTAACAATAAAAGATAACGTAGAATAAAAAGAAAAATTAACAGAACGCAAAATAAGAACCAAACTGAAAGAAAGGACTGCTAATGGGAGGATTCATAATGGGGTAGTATCCCACACAGTCGGGCGATTCTATTTATAAACAATGCTGCTAGGAACTGATGAATCGAATTAATTCACGTTCTGCTACCAACCAATTAGAAACCAGAATTGCTCCATAAATATTAAACCTTTTCTGTAGCAATTTCACATGTTTTTTTCCATCTCAACACGGTAAGAATCTTTTGCTCTGTGGAACTGTCTACTTCAAACCAGTCACTTCTCAGGACTTGTGTGGCATACCGAGCAGACACCACCATCGGAAACTGTTCTGAAACTAAACATGGCTTACACTTCTAGACTGTGCATACCAGATGGGATTGCATTGCATCATTCAAGTATGGCTTTCTTTTGTTGACTTTTTTTATAATCCTTTCATTAGCTTCATTACCACTTCAGCCTGTCTGTTCGACTTGTGATGATGAAGGCTGGAGGTTATGTGCTTGATGTTCCATGAATTTAGGAATTTGCAGAAATCACTGCTTGTGTAGTCGGTGTGTTGGTGTGTCATGTGTGACAAAAGTTTTCACTTAAATCTGGCCAACTTCCACTAAGATTGATTTAAAATCAACCAATATCACAAATTGATTGCTGTTTACATCAAAGCAGTCACTTGCCATACACTGCTAGTGGTGAACTGGTATTCGGTAGGTCATCAGAGGTTATTGCTGTTGTTGTGGTTGGGTCAGTTAAAAGGTTTTACATCTTCAAACGGCTTCAGTGATCTCTGCATGCATTCATGACCAGAACATTATATTGCGTGCTGTGTTTAGTGCAAGATCTCTGCGTCTAGTGATAATCTTTGGTCTAAGTTTAGCTGAAATAATAAGCTGTCTGATCGGTATGCCAGATCATTTTCAGAAGACAGTTCACATATGTCAGTATTGCCTGATGTTGAGTCTGCTGTCGTTTTTGTTCTCTGGCTAACAATTTTTTTATTACTTTTATCTGTCATGGCTCCTCTTGAATCTGACAGAGGCAGTAGTCGCTTACAAAGAGGCTATCTCCCATATTTACTAAACCTCCTGAGAGATTTTGTTCTGGTGATTTAAATATGGTTGTAATCATCACTCTCGCAAATGACGTTGTGCTTGCTTAACGTGTAAAATGCCAGCAGAAACTGTAGAAAAGAAAAGACAACCATAATTTTGTAGGTCGCTCATTGGTGAACGTATGTAATTAATTGGTCGCTCATTGGTAGACGTATGTCATTAATTGGTCGCTCATTGTTAAACGTATGTCATTAATTGGTCGCTCATTGGTGACAGTATGCCATTAATTGGTCGCTCATTAGTGAATGTATGCAATTAATTGGTCGCTCATTGGTGACCATATGCCATTAATTGGTCGCTCATTGGTGAATGTATGCCATTAACTGGTCGCTCATTGGTGAACGTATGCCATTAATTGGTCGCTCATTAGTGAAGGTATGTCAATAATTGGTCGCTCATTGGTGCACGTATGTCATTACTTGGTCGCTCATTGGTGAACGTATGACACTAATTGGTCGCTCATTGGTGAATCTATGTCACTAATTGGTCTCTCATTCATAAACGTATGTCATTAATTGGTCGCTAATTTCTGTAAGTGTGTCATAAATTGGTCACTCATTGATGGATGTATGCAATAAATTCCTCGCTACTTGGTTACCGTATGTCACTATGTGGTTGCTCATTGGTGACAGTATGTCATTAATTGGTCGCTAATTGGTGAACGTATGTCACTAATTGGTCGCTCGTTGGTGAATGTATGTCATTAATTCGTAGCTCATTGGTGAACGTATGTCGTTACTTGGTGGCTCATTGGTAAATGCATGTCATTAATTGGTCGCTAATTAGTGAAAGCATGTCATTAACTTGTCGCTTTTTGGTGAACCTATGTACCTCATTGGTCTCTCATTGGTAAACGCACGTCATTAATTGGTCGCTCATTGGTGAACGCATATCATATATTGGTCGCTCATTGATGGATGTATACAATTAATTGCTTGCTCATTCGTGACCGTATGTCACTAATTCGTCGCTCATTGGTGAATGTATGTCATTAATTGGTCGCTCCTTGGTGAACGTATGTCACTAATTCGTAGCTCATTGTTGAACGTATGTCATTTCTTGGTCGCTCATTGGTGAACGTATGTCATTAATTGGTCGCTCATTGGTGTACGCATGTTATTAATTGGTCGCTCATTGGTGAAAGTATGTCTTAATTGGTCGCTCATTGGTGAACGTATGTCACTAATTTGTCGCTCATTAGTGAACATATGTTCTTAATTGGTCGCTCATTAGTGAACGTATGTCATTAATTGTTCGCTCATTGGTGCACGTATGCCATTAATTGGTCTCTCATTGGTGAACGCGTGTCACCAATTGTTCGTTCATTGGTGAATGTGTGCTATTAATTGGTCGCTTATTGGTGAACATATGTCACTAATTAGTGAACGTAGGCCGTATATTGGGCGCTCATTTGTTAACGTATGTCAGGAATTGGTCACTCATTGGTGAACGTATGTCAGCAATTGGTCGCTCATTGGGGAGCATGCAATTAATTGGTCGCTCATTGGTGAACGTATGTCACTAATTAGTGAACGTATGCCATTAATTGGTCGCTACTTGGGGAACGTATCTCAGTAATTGGTCGCTCATTGGTGAACATATGTCACTAATTGGTCGCCCATTGGAGAACGTATGCCTTTGATTGGTCACTCATTGATGAATGTATGTTATTAATTGGTCGCTCATTAGCGAACGTATGTCACTAATTGTTCGCTCATTGGTGCACGTATGCCATTAATTGGTCTCTCATTGGTGAACGCATGTCACCAATTGTTCGCTCATTGGTGAATGTATGCTATTAATTGGTCGCTTATTGGTGAACATATGTCACTAATTAGTGAACGTAGGCCGTATATTGGGCGCTCATTTGTTAACGTATGTCAGGAATTGGTCACTCATTGGTGAACGTATGTCACTAATTGGTCGCTCATTGGTGAACGTATGTCACTAATTGGTCGCTCATTGGTGAACGTATGTCACTAATTGGTCGCTCATTGGTGAACGCAAGTACTTAATTGGTCACTCATTGGTGAACATATGCCATTAATTGGTTGGTCATTGTTGAACGTATGTCACGAATTGATCACTAATTGGTGAACGTATGTCATTAATTGGCCGCTCAGGTGAACGTATCTCACTAATTGGCCGAACATTGGTGAACGTATGTAACTAATTGGTCACTCATTGGTAAACGTATGTCATTAATTTGTCGCTAATTCGTGAACGAATGTCATTAATTGGTCGCTCATTCGTGAAACTATCTCATTAATTGGTCGCTCATTGGCGAACGTATTCCATTAACTGCTCGCTAATTAGTAAATGTATGTCATTAATTGGTCACTCATTGATGAACGTATGTTACTAATTGGTCGCTCATTAGTGAACATGCCATTAATTTGTCGCTCATTGGTGAGCGTATGTCAGTAATTGGTGGACGTTTACCATTAATTGGTCGTGAATTGGTGAACGTATGTAATTAATCACTCGCTCATTTGTGAATGTATGACATTAATTGGTCGCTCATTGGTGAAAGTATGCCATTAATTGGTCGCTCATTAGTGAACGTATGTCACTAATAAGTCGCGCATTGTTGAACGTATGTCATTAATTTGTCGCTCATTGGTGAGCGTATGCCATTAATTGGTCGCTCATTGGTGAACGTATGCCATTAATTGGTCGCTCATTGGCGAATGTATGTCAGTAATTGGTCGCTCATTGGTGAACGTATTCCATTAATTGGTCACTCATTGCTGAACGTATATTACTAATTGGTCGTTAATTGGTGAACGTATGCCATTAATTGGTCGCTCATTGGTGGCCGTATGTCATTAAGTGGTCACGCATTGGTGAACGTATGTCATTAATTTGTCGCTGATTGGTGGTACTATGCCACTAATTGGATGCTCATTGGTGGCCGTATGGAATTAATTGATTGCTTATTGGTGAACGTATGCCATTAATTGATCGCTCATTGGTGAACGTATGTCATTAATTGGTTGCTCGTTGGTGAACATTGGTCGCTAATTGGTGAACGTATGCCATTAATTGGTCGCTCATTGGTGGTAATATGTCATTAATTGGTCGCTCATTAATGGACATATGCAATAAATTGCTCGCTCATTGTTGACCGTATGTCATTAATTGGTCGCTCATTTGTGTACGTATGTCATAAATTGGTCGCTCATTGATGCACGTATGCAAATTATTGCTTGCTCATTGCTTACCGCATGTAACTATTTGGTCGCTCATTGGTGAATGTATATCATTAATTGGTCGCTCATGGGTGAACCTATGTCATAAATTGGTCGCTCATTGGTGAACGTATGTCACTAATTTGTCGCTCATTGGTGAACGCATGTCGTTACTTGGTAGTTCATTGGTGAATGTATGTCATTATTTGGTCGCTCATTAGTGAACGTATGTCACTAATTGGTCGCTCATTGGTGAAACGTATGTCACTAATTTGTCGCTCATTGGTGAACGTATGCCATTAATTGGTAACTCATTGGCGAACGTATATCAGTAATAGGTCGCTCATTGGTGAACATGCCATGTATTTGTCGCTCATTGGTGAACGTATGTCACTAATTAGTAAACGTATGCCATAAATTGGTCGCTCAATGGGGAATGTATGTCATAAATTGGGCGCTCATTGGTGGACCTATGTCACTAATTGGTCGCTCCTTGGTGAACGTATGTCATTAAATGGTCGCTCATTGGTGAACGTATGTCATTAATTGGTCACTCATTGGTGAACGTATGTCATTAATTGGTCACTAATTGGTGAACGTATGTCATTAATTGGTCGCACATTGGTGAACCTATACCAATAATTGGTGGCTCATTGGTTAACGAATGTCATTAATTGGTCGCTCATTGGTGAACATATGTCACTAATTAGTTGCTCATGGATGAACGTATCTCACTAATTGGTCGCTCATTGGTGAACGTATGTACTTAATTAGTCGCTCATTCGTGAACCTATGTCATTAATTGGTCGCTCATTCCTGAAATATCTCATTAATTGGTCGCTCATTGGTGAACGTAGTCCATTAACTGGTCGCTCATTGGTGAACGTATGTTACTAATTAGTCGCTCATTAGTAAACATGCCATTAACTTGTCGCCCATTGGTGAACGTATGTTACTAATTGGTGAACGTTTTCAATTAATTGGTCCCTCATTGGTGAACGTATGTCATTTATTGGTCGCTCATTGGTGAACGTATGTCTTTAATTGGTCGCTCATTGATGTACATATGTCATTAATTGGTCGCTCATTGGTGAACGTATGACATTATGGGTCGCTCATTAGTGAACGTATATCAGTAATTGGTCGTCCATTGATGTACGTATGTAACTAATTGGTCGCTCACTGGTAAACATATGTCATTATTTGGTCGCTCATTGGTGAACGTATGTAATACACTGGTCGCTCATTGCTGAACGAATGGAATTAATTGGTCGCTCATTGGTGAACGTATACTATTAATTTGTCGCTCATTGGTGAACGTATGCAATTAATTGGTCGCTCATTAGGGAACGTATGTAACTAATAAGTCGCTCATTGTTGAACGTATGTAATTAATTGTTCGCTCATTCATGAAAGTATTCCATTAATTCATAATATGCCATTAATTGGTCGCTCCTTGGTGAATATTCCATTAATTGGTCGCTCAATAGTGAACGTATGTAACTAATAAGTCGGGCATTTTTGATCATGTGTCATTAATTTGTCGCTTATTGGTGAACGTATGTCATTAATTGATCGCACGTTGGTTAACGTGTGCCATTAATTGGTAGAACATTGGTGAATGTATGTCATTAATTTGTCGCTCATTGATGAACGTATGTCATTAATTGTTTGTTCATTGGTGAACTTATGTTACTAATTGGTCGCTCATTGGTGAACGTATGCCATTAATTCGTCGCTCATTGGTGAACATATGCAATTAATTGGTCGCTCATTAGTGAACGTTGATCACGAATTGGTGGCTCATTGGTGAACGTATGTCATTAATTGGTCGCTCATTGATGGACGTATGCCACTAATTGGTCGCTAATTGGTGGATGTATTGAATTAATTGATCGCTCATTGGTGATCGTATGACATTAATTGATTTCTCAGTGGTGAATGTGTGACATTATTTTGTCGCTCATTGGTGAACGTATGTCGCTAATTGGTCGCTCATTGGTGAACGTATGTAATTAATTGGTAGCTCAGTGGTGAACGTATGCCATAAATTGCTCGAACATTGGTGAACGTATGCCATCAGTTTGTTGCTCATTCATGAACGTACGTCATTAATTAGTCGCTCATTGGTGAACGTATTCAGTTAACTGGTCGCTCATTGATGAATGTATGTCATTAATTGGTCGCTCATTGATGAACGTATGCCATTAATTGGTCGCTCATTGGTGAACGTATGTTAGTAATTGGTCACTCATTAGTTAACATGCCATTAATTTGTCTCTCATTGATGAACGTATGTCACTAATTGGTGAACGTTTGCCATTAGATAGTCGCTGATTGGTAAACGTATGACATTAAAAAGGACGCTCATTTGTGAACGTATGCCATAAACTGGTCGCTCATTGGTGAATGTATGTCACTAATAGGTCAACGTATTGGTGAACGTATACAATTACTTAGTCGATCATTGGTGAATGTATGGAATTAATCATTGAATGAATGTATGGAATTAATTAGTTGCTCATTGGTGAACGTATGTCATTAATTGGTCACTCATTGGTGAAAGTATTCCATTTATTCATAGCTCATATGTGACCGTATGCCATTAATTGGTCGCTCATTGGTGAAAGTATGCCATTAATTGGTCGCTCATTAGTGAAGGTATGTCACTAATAAGTCGCGCATTGTTGAACGTATGTCATTAATTTGTCGCGCATTGTTGAACGTATGTCATTGATTTGTCGCTCATTGGTGAACCTATGTTATTAATTGGACGCTCACTGGTGAACGTATGCCATTAATTGGTCGCTCATTGGCGAATATATGTCAGTAATTGGTCGCTAATTGCTGAACGTATGTCATTAATTGGTCGTTCATTGCTGAACGTATATTACTAATTGGTCGCTAATTGTTGAACGTATGCCATTAATTGGTCGCTCATTAGTGAACATATGCCATTAATTGGTCACGCATTGGTGAAGGTTGGTCACGAATTGGTAGCTCATTGGTAAACGTATGTCATTAATCGGTCATTCATTGGTGAACGTATGCCACTAATTGGTCGCTCATTGATGGACGTATGCCATTAATTTGTCACTGATTAGTGGTACTATGCCACTAATTGGTTGCCGTAGAATTAATTGACCGCTCATTGGTGAACATATGCCATTAATTGATAGGTCATTGGTGAATGTATAACATTAATTGTTTGCTTATTGGTGAACGTATGTCATTAATTAGTCGTTCAGTGATTAACGTATGCCATGAATTGGTCACACATTTGTGAAAGAATTAATTGACCGCTCATTGGTGAACATATGCCATTAATTAGTCGCTCATTGGTGAACGTATGCCATGTATTGGTCGCTAATTGGTGAACGTATGTCACTAATTGGTCGTCCATTGATGAACGTATGTCATTGTTTGGTCGCTCATTTGTGAACATATGCCATAAACTGGTCGCTCATTAGTGAACGTCTGTCACGAATAGGTCGCTCATTGGTGAACGTATACAATTACTTGGTCGCTCATTGGTGAACGTATACAATTACTTGGTCGCTCATTGGTGGACGTATACAATTACTTGGTCGCTCATTGGTGGACGTATGCCATTAATTGGTCGCTCATTGGTGAACGTATGGAATTAATTGGTCGCTCATTGGTGAACGTATGTCATTATTTGGTCGCTCATTCTAAACGTTGGTCGCTAATTGGTGAATGTATGCCATAAATTGATCGCTCATTGGTGGACGTATGCCATTAAGTGGTCCCTCCTTGATGTAGGTATGGAATTAATTGGTCGCTCATTGGTTGTAGTATGTCATTAATTGGTCGCTAATTGATGGACGTATGAAATTAATTGCTCGCTCATTGGTGAATGCATGCCATTAATGTGTCGCTCATAGGTTACCTTAAGTCATTTATTGGGTGCTCATTTGTGTGCGTATGTCATACATTGGTTTCTCATTGATGAACGTCTCCAATTAATTGCTTGCTCATTGGTGGCCGTATTTAACTATTTGGTTGCTCATTGGTGAATGTATCTTATTAATTGGTGGCTCATTAGTGAACGTATGTCATAAATTTGTCGCTCATTGGCGAACGAATGTCAGTAATTGGTCACTCATTGGTAAACATGCCATTAATTGCTCGCTCATTGGTGAATGTATGTCACTAATTCGTCGCTCATTGGTGAACGTATGCCATCAATTGGTCCCACATTGGTGAACGTATGCCATTAATTGGTCGCTCATTAGTACACCTATGCCATTAATCGATCGCTAATTTGTGAACGTATGTCATTAATTGGTCGCTCATTGGTGAACGTTGGTCGCTAAGTGGTTAACGTATGTCACTAATTGATCGCTCATTAATGGACGTATGCAATTAATTGCTCGCTCATTGGAGACCGTATGTCATTAATTGGTCGCCCATTTGTGTACGTATATCATAAACTGGTCGCTCATTGATGGACGTATTCAATTAATTGCTCGCTCATTGGTGAGCGTATGTCACTATTTGGTCGCTGATTGGTGAATGTATGTCATTAATTTATCGCTCATTGGTGAACGTATGTCACTAATTGGTCGCTAATTGGTGAACGTATGTCATTAATTGATCGCTCATTTGTGAACGTATGTCACTAATTGGTCACTCGTTGGTTAACCTATGTCATTAATTGGTCACTCATTGGTGAATGTATGTAATTATAAACTCATTGGTGAACGTATGTCATGAATTGGTCGTGCATTGGTGACAGTATGCCACTAATTCGAGGCCCATTGGTGAACGTATGTCGCTACTTGGTCGCTCATTGGTTAACGTATGTCATTAAATGGTCGCTCATTGGTGAAAATATGTCATTAATTGGTCACTCATTGGTGAACGTATGTCCTAAATTGGTCGCTTATTGGTGAACGTATGTCACTAATTCAACGCTTATTGGTGAAAGTATGTCGTTACTGGGCTGCTCATGGGTGAACATATGTAATTAATTGGTCGCTCATTGGTGAACGTATGTCACTAATTCATCGCTCATTGGTGAACGTATGTCGTTACTTGGTCGCTTATTGGTGAATGTATGTTATTAGTTGGTCGCTCATTGGCGAACGAATGTCATTAATTGGTAACTCATTGGTGAACATGCCATTAATTTGTCGCTCATTGGTGAACGTATTCACTAATTAGTAAACGTATGCCATTAATTGGTCGCTCATTGGGGTACGTATGTCACTAATTGGTCTCTCATTGGTGAACGTATGCCATTAATTGGTCGCTAATTGGTGAATGTATGTCATTAATTGGTCGCTAATTGCTGAATCTATGTCACTAATTAGTCGCTCATTGGTGAATATGTCATTAATTGGTCGCTCATTGGTGAACGTATGTCATTAATTGGTCGCTCATTGGTGAAAGTATGTAATAAATTGGTCGCTCATTGTTGGACGTATGCAATTTATTGCTCGATCATTGGTGACCGTATGTCATTAATTGGTCGCTAATTGGTGAATGTATGGCATCAATTGGTCCCTTATTGATGAACGTATGTCACTAATTGATCATTCATTGGTGAACGTATGTCATTAATTGGTCGCTCGTTAGTTAACGTATGTCACTAATTTGTTGCTCATTGGTGCGCTATGGGACAAGTGCCAGAAACGGTTCCGGAACTGTCAACATTCGCATATTCCTGGAGACGTCCCAGGGTTGAGCTGGCAAGCAGAGAGGCAGAGGCCACAGGGTCCATTAAACTCGGGGATGAGGTATGGTAGAAGCCACTGGGGGCGCGCTGCAGCACACAATGGAGTAGAGTTCGTGTGACTGGGAGGAACACTAGAATCAACATCGTGGTGGACGAAGTACCGAGGCATATTCTCGACATCAGACCAGTGGAAGGCGAAGCAATGGAGGAGAATTTGCAGCCACAGGAGGAGGATGAGACACCTCAGAGGCCAAGTAGGGAGAGGCGACTGCCACAGTGGATGAGAGACTATGAAATATGATCTTGAGATCAGGGAGGCATGTGGTTAGAAGCTAAGAAAAAACAACCATGGGTGCTCAGCAAGTGAGTTTAGAGAAAAGGAAAAACAAAGATGGCGGCCAGCATTTTATTACATGCGTTCTTGCATAATCTCATGTACACGTTAACCTGGAAACTACAAAATGAGCTTCATTTCTCGGTGCTGAACAATTCCAGATCGGGCAAGAGAGTACACGCTTTGGCAATACATAGACTGAAATTATGATCCTTTTTTTGTGGAAGAAGTGACCCCCCCCCGCATTTCAGAGGTCCGCCTGTTCTGAGACTGCTTTATTCTTCAAGGACGCCATAATTACATTCTAATTAAGTTTCTTAGTTAGTCTAATAAACATCAAATTTTTTTTACCTGTTCTTGTGTACAGGAATTAAACATATACCATATAGGTATATAGTATTTTGCTCGAGTTCAAAGTAGTTTGCTAGTATTTCCAAAATTTTTTTATGTTTGCTCATTTCTCTGCCAACATTGGCTTTTATATATTTGCAGACATTCTTTGCCAATTACAGAAATAAAAGTTCCTATTTGCTACTTCTTCTTAATTTCCATTGCAGTCACATAATTTTTCAATGTTAGCTTGAAAAGGACTCAGTTCTTTCGTAAATCACTATCCATTTCTATTTTCGCTGAAAGTGGAATTGCGTATGCCATGTGTAGAGGACTAGGATATATAAATCCTAATCCCGTTACAAAAGAAAATAATGCAACGAATGGAATTGAAGGAAACAAAAACTCAATTAATGGATAAGATAAACGTGTCGTTTATTTACTGTTGAAAGAATGAATGTTTTAGATATAACACGTGTTCATGTCTGCGCGGGTGTAACCATCGTTTGTTGCGGGACTGGTGGTGTAGAAAGAAAAGGAAATGTGTGTTCATCTCACTACTGTTTGTTCGCGCGTGGTTAGAGAAATGAGTAATATAGTAGAAATGAGAATGATAGTCCAGCGTGTAGACAAAGACAAAGGATAGAGGGTTGACATTAGTTAGCAGTCAGCTATGCGAAGGTATTCTCAGGGACAAGTTGTATATGTAGAGAGAGAAAGAGTGAGAATGTCAATCCAGTTCATGGAGATAGAAAGCGTATAAAGTGTAGGTACTGTTTGTTAGCTTTTTGTCCCACATAGTAGCAAGTGCGAGCGCATGCTGAAAAGGCACACTGTCGGTCCGTAGACTGCACAGCTCGAAAGCTGGTCCGAAAAAGGAAGATGCTGCTTATTGCTCTTGCTTTTATGCTTGTTTCCGGTGGTCTTTTGCACATGTGTGGATTTCCTTTTAAAGGGAAGTGACGTCGTCCATCTGTGCGTACATGTGCGCGTATGTGAGTACATGTGCGTGCGTTAGCGTGTGTGTGTATACACGTGAATGTGAGTGTATATACGTGAATGTGAATATATGTGCGTGTGTGGACGTGCGCACGTATGTTTGTGTATGCGTATGTATGTAACAAGTAATATAGCTTGAGATGTGAACGCGTGTTTTTGTGTGAGACTAGAAAAGGCTCGCACACATGTTAATTGCCAAAGAATCTGTAAAAATGTCCAAGTTCTGAGTTTGTGGATATAGTCGAAAAAATGTATATTCCGTGCAAAGAGATGTAAACACAAAAATCTAAGTGTGTGCGTTTTGCCGAATGAGTGTAAGTATTCACAAATGTGTACATTGTTCCGTAAACAAGGAAAACAAGAAAAATTACGATTTCAAATACTTCCTATAGTGAATGTTGAGAGAGAGAAAACATGATCATGCTGTAAGTTTAAATACCAGAAGCTTTATATAACAGAAAGATACAAACTTATGTAGCTGGACATGTTTCATGTGCACAGTTTCATAGTCAGTTGTAGCTATGTACTTGATAAGATTGTCCAAGTAGAAAGAATCAGATATAATGATAATATAACAGCATGTTATAATTGAATTATTATTATACAAGTCAAAGTAATAAAAAAATAATTAGATTTAGCAGAAAAATAATCTCTTTCTAAATTGTAGCAATGGTAAATAAATTCAAGTAAATATTGTGATGTATAGAAGACTGGCTGTCCACAAAATATTTTGTAAAATATTGTGAAACTATTCAGGAGACAATTTGAAAACTATAGGAACAACAAAAATCCAAATCATTCAGTAAAATGTTAAAGCAACTAACACCCCTCAGAGATTTTCTTACACAACATCCTCATCATCACGCTATTTACCTTGCAGATTTCACAAACTCAGCATCTATTCATTATCTGAATCATTAAAATGTACAAACAACGTGTATCTACAATTTTTTTCTAAATTGTAATTTATATGAAACTAGTGGAGGTACCCGGCGCTGTCTGGGTGTTTGGAGGTGTGTGTAGGGGGGGGTGAAGAATAAGCGAAATAATAACCCTGTTTAAACTTAAACAAAATCGGTGTGCTGACAGAAAAGAACTCTCTAACTCTTGACTTCCGTTTCTACTCTCTGGAAGTGAGTTACTTCCCTTGATTTTTTCCTTCTTTTTCTCTTCCTTTCCTTGAAGTAACAGGTCTCGTTCCCCGGATCTGTTCTTAGTAAAATAAAGCTTATTTAAAGTTCACTCCATATCGAAGTTTTTCATTACAATTTATTTTACTAAGAACAATTAAAACACAAACAATGGAGAAGTTCCTGAAACCTGAACGGCTGGATTTGGATCCCACAAAAATGGACGCCGCCGACACGTGGATACACTGGAAGCGGTCGTTCATGATATTCCTAGAAGCGGATAAAGGTTCACCCCTTACGGGCGAGTCGAAATTAAACCCGTTAATCAACTTGGTGTCTCCGACAATATATAAATATATCTCGGACATCAACGACTATTGGACAGCCATGAACGCCCTCGAGGAGGTTTTTGTTCAACCCAAAAACGTCATCTTTTGTCGGCATTCATTGGCTACTCGTCGACAACGAACAAATGAAAGTGTGGACCAGTATCTACAGTCATTGAAAGAACTTGCCAAGGACTGTGAATTCCAGGCCGTGATGGCGATACAGGCGAGGGATGAATACATAAGGGACGCACAGAACTGGTTTACTGGTTATAAATGTTGCAGCAATGTAAAGCAATTCAATAACCAGTAAACACCAGTTCTGCACGGAATCCAACTAGCAAGGTGCCTAGACGGATGCGAACGGTAACTCAGACCGGACCCAACAACGTAAGATGTCCTTACACGGCACGAGAAGCAACAGCAACACGATTCCCGACCAAGTCAATCATCGCTCTCCCAACGCCTTACCATCCCCCGCTTTTATGGCCGTTTAGGCCGGCTAAATTTGCATATTGCGAGAATTCGTGTGACTTTGCAAGATATCATCCTTTACAAAAGACGGCGGCCGCCATCTTGATCTTTCTTTATCTATTTTCGGTCGGCGATGCTGAGCCGGTCCCGAGGTAAGTCTTTCCTTTTCGTCCGTCTCTCTTACGCACCCACACAACACACAAACACGTGGGCGCTTGTCTCCTGGATGCACATTACACTACCCCCTGATCTGATGATCACATAGAGAGCACTGGGGGGGGGGGCCCTTTTAGTGCGTGTGCTTCTGCGAAGAGGTACATTCACTGTTTCAGATTCGGGCTCTGGATCTGGTTCCGCCTCATCAGATGAAGTATCGCTATCAGTCTCTGGAGGGGGCTCACTGAATCCGTGCATCGGCAGCTCATCACTAGACGCTTCACTGCTTTCTTCTGTAGCTGTGTGACGCACCTCGGTAGCTGGGCGAAGATCTCGCACATGTCGTGGGGTTCCATCGACCAAAACAGACTGTTGGCTAATCACTCCAGATATTTGTCCTCGCTTAAACTTGTCGGTGCACCGATTTCCTGGGGGCCGCACCCACACTGGATCTCCCACTTCATATCTGTTACATGTTCCCTTGTCGGCTGGCTGCGTAGTGTTGATTCCCTTCACTCCGACTCTGTATGTGTAAATAGCATTTGTTCTTCTACCACCTCTGCGTACAAATTACACTCTTTGCACACAGATTTATGCCATCCAGGGGTAACCAGGATGGTACACTTCGTCAGAACCAAAAATCTCCCATACTCTGTGGTGTGGATTTCAAAGGACCGTTACCTTCAAACCCCCGCAACAGATACATACTGACTGTCATTGATGAATACTCGCGCTTTCCTTTCGCTTTCCCCTGTGCCGATGTTTCAGCTGCTACTGTCCGGAAACACTTAACTAACTTATTGTCCATATTTGGAAACCCTTCTTTTATACATTCTGATCGCGGAACTGCTTTCATGTCGGAGGAACTAAAGGAGTTCTTGCTTTCTCGAGGCATTGCTACTAGCCGAACAACTGCTTTCAACCCTCAAGGTAACGGACAAGTAGAAAGATATAACGGTATCATCTGGCTGACGGTAAGTCTGGCTCTGCGGTCAAGAAACCTTCACGTTACAAATTGGGAAAGATTACTAGATGTAGCCCTCCACAGCATTCGCTCACTGCTTTCCACCTCCACTAATTGTTCTCCCCATGAACGCCTCTTCAATTTCCAAAGGAAATCAGCCACTGGAGATTCTATGCCCACCTGGCTTACAAACGCTAAGTCTGTCCTTTTAAAGCAGCATGTGCGTGGAAGCAAATATGAGCCCCTGGTCGAGACCGTAGATCTACTTGAAGTCAATCCAAACTATGCTCATGTTCGTTTTGATAATGGACGAAAGACGACGGTATCCTTACGCCACATCGCCATTGGGTGATAGGCTGAGCAGCTTGGAGGCAGAATCAGATCCGGAGATGGAGAACCAACAGCTGCAGAATGCACCTCTGGAATCTAACCTTTCAGATCCTCAGCCTAGCGGGATCAAAAACTCCATCCTAGAGGATTCGGTTCCTACTCCCCCCTCTCCGATGATCGACAAAAAAGATCAGAGGAAGACAAGATGCTGGGTCTTCGATGCTCTACCAGAGTCCGCCGCAGCCCTCCATATTTAGCTGAAAACTATCAGCTTTAAACTTCTGTTTCTTTTCTCTTTTTTTCAGCCTAAACAGACACCCCCGCTTTGCTGAGATTCCTTGAAGCCTTGTGCCCCCTGAAAGTCATGCGGCCCCGAATTTCACTGAGCGGCGGAGAATGTGCTGACAGAAAAGAACTCTCTAACTCTTAACTTCCATTTCTACTCTCTGGAAGTGAGTTACTTCCCTTCAGTTTTTTCTTCTTTTTCTCTTCCTTTCCTTGAAGTAACAGGTCTCGTTCCCCGGGTCTGTTCTTAGTAAAATAAAGCTTATTTAAAGTTCACTCCGTATCGAAGTTTTTCATTACAATCGAAAAAAAACAACAAAAAAAACAAAACAGCGAATGGACGTAAAACTTCTTTAAAAAAAATTGGATAAAAACAAAAAAATTGAAAAAAAAAATGAACGTGTTCAGAAAAACAAAAACAAAAGAAACACAGCGAAAGTGAAAAAAATGGTATAGACTTGTTTCAATATTAAAATTTAAAAAATCGGAAAAAAAATTTGATAACTGGGATTGAACCTGTGTCGCGGTTTCAAATCACCGCCTCCAGTTTTTTCTCCTTCTTTCTTTCTTCGTCCCCGCTCCTTCTCTTACCGGCTAAACACGAGTGAAACGTTCGCCAAACACGAGTGAAACATTCGCCAAACACGAGTGGTGCATTCACCAAACACGAGTGAAACGTTTGCCAAACACGAGTGAAACATTCTCCAAACACGAGTGCATTCACCACCCACGCGTGAAACGTTCGACAAAAACACGAGTGAAACATGCGGCTAAGCACGAGTGAAACGCACCAACATATATCAACAAAACACCAACAAAACAGGCGATTTAATTTTTACCCTTTAGACGAAATTAATTTAGATGCAATCAACAAACTCCCAATCTACTCTTGAATGCATAAATTGCGTTCAAGAATTAAATAGAGTCGTTTGTTTGTTTTCATGGGTACCAACCTCACTAATATTACGTCAGCAAAATGAATACAGCTCATTCTGGCCAAGTCGGGGGGGGGGGGATAAATAAAAAAAAAAATCCCCAATATATATATATATATATATACGTTTACATATATATATTACCATTGTAAATATGTCATTTTCATCTCATCTGGGTAGATTTTAAATAGCTTAAGTTCATAGAGTAAATGCGGTATTGTGGTGATTGTATCTAGTTTTAGGGAAGAGACCAGTGGACGACCCCCGACACCCCTCACCACCCTATTCCCTTCGGGCTTCATGCCTAATCATACAATTGTAACATTCTTTTTGTCATATAACACCTGTTTGACACTTGTATGCTTTAAAAATGTAAACACAATTTTTATGATAAATAAAAACTCGCCCAGGGATTCGTTCCCAAGCGACCCCCACTAGACTATCATGTCCGGCGTTAGTTCTTTTGGGTTTTCTTCGAGGAAGCATCTCTCTTGCTTCCTTGGTCTGCTTGCCCCCCTTTTTTGGGGCCAATAACTGTCTCTTTCTTTCTATTTTTTGCAGGTCTTAGGGTTCTATTTTCGAGCTGACTTAAGCAGCTGGCCGAGCTACGTAGGGTGTGGTTGCGAGTCAAACCCAACGGAATTATCCTCTAGCTCAAATCGGTGGGTCTAGCTCCGGGAAGAGGACGAGGAAGAGGAGGGTAGCTGGTCTAGGCTCCAGCGCAGCAATGCCTAGCATGGGGTCCGATTCTCAAAGGGGGCTTCGTGGTCAAATCTAAGTGCTGGACCAGCGTCCACAACTGTCCCACCCACTCCCTGCAGTCCGGGCTCCGCTACTCTGCCTAGCCCGGGTTCTGCCGCCCGTGTCCCTGACACGGTCGTCGGAACAGGCCCCGTAAAGAGCCACGCCCCTAAGGCCAGTACAAGTGCTGTTCCCCGCACTCTAGAAGCAGAGACAGCCTATCGACTGCGGCTCCTACTCACTTTAAAAACGCTCCTCTAGTCATGACCTTTGTGCGTCACACGAGGGTGGGACGCACCAAGGCCATGTGGAACATGATAGAGGCTGTGAAAACGGCAATCAAGAACACAAAGTTGGTGGAGGAGGGGAACGACTGCCTCAAACAGTTGGCGAATAGTTGCGAGGGAAGGGTCCCGTTGTATGTCCACCCTTCGTTCTATAGGGTCATAAAGTTAACCTTTCCGCTGGATGTCGCGGGAATTGCGCGAGACGGACCAATCACGTCCGAGTTGCTTTTGGGTAACGTCGCCCAATCCTTCGGCATCCTAACTGCAAAAGACTTCAAGCCAGTGGTTGACACTGAATAGGCATAATGGCTATGTACTTGAGCCTAGCTAGTCTGAACGTGAGGGGCATGAGTACCCTAGCAAAGTCGCTAGGGTACTGAGGGACCTCATGTCCATGAACATAGATGTGGCCGCGCTGAAAGAAACTCACTTCATTTCAGTTGGCGATCAGCGAGTGCTGGAGTGGCATTACGATGTCTTTCAGCATTCGGTGACCATCATAGTAGGGGGGTGGCCTTGCTAGTTAGACCGCACTCTTTCTGCAGTGGTTAGCATTGTGCACGCGGATGCTGATGGCAGACTGGTCGTGGCCGATGTTGCCGTTGAAAATAGATTGCTTTGAGTTGTTGCTGTTTATGCGCCTAATACCACACGAGAGCAGGTTTCCTTTTTTCGGCAGTTGGAGGTGTTTCTCGGAGGTTCGGAAAGGTTAGTACTAGTGGGTGATTGGAATGCCATCCTTGATCCCAGGGTAGATAAGGTGGGCAGGACGGATGGGTGTGACACCAGTCTGTCTAATCTGATGACTTTGTGTGATCTGGTCGATAGATTCTGGGTGGATCATCTGGCGTAGGAGTCTTGGACGTGGCTCTCTAATAGGCCCTCTGGCCCGAGTACATACTTGGATCGGTTGCTAGTTAGAAGAGGCACCCTCGATTATACTACCTGTCCCACGTTCCACTGGTTAGGTCACTCCAACCACAAACTACTTGTGGCTCGGATCAACTTAGATAGAAATCAAAAACTGGCTGGGTACTGGAAGTTGAACACCTCCTTACTGAGTTTGGCTGACTTTCAGGAAAAGCTGGTTGATCATATCAAGAAGGGGCTAGTGGGAGTGTGGGTAACCGGGAATAAGTGGTGGGTTAGTGCCAAAGGGACTTCTCTGTCAAGTACGGCCCACGCCTTGCACTAAATAAGGCCAAGCGTCTAGAAGATAGGTTGGCCCGAGCGGTGGCGGGGTGTCGACACCCTAGAGATAGAACTAGCTAAAGGGGACCTGAACTGTTCGGCTAGCGAGCGGTATCAGGGCCAGGTAATTAGGGCTAGGCTATGTAAGGTGTCCAACGAAGCCGTGAATGTACACGCTTCAGAGCGTAGAGCTTGACTCGGGCGCAAATCAGTTAATTACATCCGAGAAATCCAGAGCTGTGGGATACGACAAGTCACTCGGACTCGATGGTCTGCAACTTTGTGTACTTGAGGCTGTCGCACATATTCGTTCCCATTCTGACGAATGTGTTTAACCACTGGTTTGACACGGGATCCATCCCAAGTCAGGTTACCAAGGGAGTGGTCACGCTTCTTCAGAAGAAGGATGGGTGTGTCGAGGGGCTAGATGACTATAGGCCCATCACGCTCTTAAATGCGGATGTCAAAATTTTGGCCAGAGTTCTTGCGAATCGTGTGCAGGTCGTTATCACCGACTTGGTCAAACCGGATCAGAATTATGCTGTGAAGGGGAGATCGATTCAAAACAATCTGCACTTGATTCGCATGATCATAGAAAACTTAGAAAACGACACTGAAGCCGCGCTGATCAATTTGGATCAGTCCAAGGTGTTCGACAGGGTGAACCATCGCTTCTTGGGATCTGTATTGGAGGCTGGCGGTTTTGGGCCTGACTTCCGCAAATGGATCTCCATTCTGTATGCTCGGCCGACGTCAGTCGTGCAAGTAAACGGGGTGCGGTCGGCGCTGTTCGCTGTTTCCCGGTTGGTGCGCCAGGGTTGCCCGTTGTCTCCCCTGTTATATGTCCTCGCGTTAGAACCTTTCCTGTGCAGAACCTGTTATATGTCCTCGCGTTAGAACCTTTCCTGGGGAGACTGGACTGGTCCTACGTGGTGCGCGGGCCAGCGTATCCGCGTTTGCCGATGATGTCACCATGTGCGTGTCGAGCCATCATGACATTTTTGCGGTGATTAAGGCACTCAAGCGGTATGAACAAGTCACAGGAGTAGTTGTCAATCTTAGCAAGTCCGTCGGCCTGAGGTTGGCTGCCTGGCAGGGCTCTTTAGCACTGCTGGGCTCTTTTGGCTGGACAGACAGCCCGGTTAATATACTTGGAGTTTGGTTCGAACCGGGCCTCCAGCTCGACAAAAACTGGTCGGAGGTACAGGCAAAGATCGGAGCGTCAGTGAGGACTTGGCTTCGGAGGGGGTTGTCCCTCAAAGGTCGAGCGGAGGCGTGTGTTACGTACGTCTTTCCGCTCATCCTTTACCAGCTGGCTTTACTTTCCCTGCCTGCGGATCGTCTTGCGGCTTTGACCCATTGGCTCTTTTCCCTTTTGTGGAATGGGCGGCAGCCTCTGGTCCATAGACAGGTCTGTACTCAACATCCGATTGATGGGGGCTTGGGAATGCCAGATTTGATGAGGCACAAACGTGCTGAGAGGCTGGCGTTCCTGAGTAGAACTCTGGTAGAAGAATCTGCGTGGGCCCTGTTGTCGGTAGAGCTTTTCCCGACCTCATCTCTGATCACTCGGTCGAAAGTAGACGCAAGCCGAGAAAGCAGCCACGGTTTTACGACGAATGCCGATAGGCGCTCAGAGTGTTGCCGGGGTCCAGTGACTTTGCCCGGCCTAGAAGGGTATTTTACAGGGAGTTAGTGGAGGGAACCACATCGGACCCACTAGGGGAGCAGCTGCAGGTGTTGGACGGGGAGGTGTGCTCTCTGTGGAATTGGGCGCCAGGCCGGGGTTACCTCAACAACTCCGAGTTTTCTCTGACCTGGCGATTGATTAGGAACGCGCTTGTCCTTAACGGCAGGTGTCACAGTTACGACGAGATCAACCCAAATTGTCCTCGGTGCGAGGAGGAGCATGAGGAAACTGTCGAACATGCTTTTTTTGATTGCTCCAAACTACGAGAATACTGGGCATATGTCAGCGAGGTCACGGCTCGCATCGTTCCCGACCAGGTGACGCGCCTGGATTTGGCATCCGTGGTCTACAACGCAGATCCGCTGTGGCCTAGGGAGGAACGAATGGTGTTCCTAGCGATCTTAGGCGTAGCTAGATTAGTTGTGTGGACATCACGCATAGACATAGGGCGAGGGGGGGATCCAATCTCTCATTACTATCTGATTTTGCATTCCAAACATCAACTAAAAATCAAAATCAGATGTCATAGAAGGAGGCTTTCCCTCTCGGTATTTAGTCGTAGGTAGATACACAAGGCTAGTTTGTGCATGTTCACGCGAAACAGGCTCGAGTACGTGTTCCCTGCCTAGGCATGGCACACGCCGACTATAAGAACAAACAAGAAAATCTCATCATGGTGGATCAGTCCCTTAGCTAGTTGGTATGAATAAATCTCAGGGCCCCATTATTTATTTTTTTGAGGTGTTAGTATACCTCCAAGAAGCCCGCAACCAATAATTTATTTTTTGGCCCTGTCCATCCCCACAGCACACATCTTGGAGGTCACCGTACATCCCCGCAAACCCCACCCATTTGTTTTGTCCGTAGACTGCTAACTCCCCACTTAGGAAATGACGCCCTTGTTTTCGGCTGTGAACCGGAAAACAGGAAGCATTTCCGAATTAGACTAGGAAGGGAGGGTTCCTGCTAACACATCATCATTAGCATTTTATTTGGTTTCTTTATTTTGTATTATTGTTATTTTTCTTTAATTTTGGGTGTTTTAAGGCTTTCATCCCCCCCTTCATCCTCATATATCATGCACCACATCATTTCATATTTCATACACATCACAAGCTCATATATCATACACATCACCCAATTTTTGTATATATTTAAAAAAAAAAAATCCCTAAAAAAAATATATACGCTAACATATATTGTGGGAGCCTTTCCTAGTCTCACACAAAAACATGCGTTCACATCTCAAGCCATATTTCCTGTCATACACATACGCGCACATGTACACACAAGTAGATATATTCATGTTCGCATACATACACTCACATTCACGTGTATACGCTAACGCACACACATGTACTCACACACGCGCACATGTACGCACACAAGGACAACGTCACTTCCCCTTTCAAAGGAAATCCACACATGCGCAAAAGACCACCGGGAACAAGTATAAAAGAAAGAGCAATAAGCAGCATCTTCCTTTTTGCGGAACCGGTTTCGAGCTGAGAGGTTCAGCTAACCTTTCTGAGGCGCGCGTGTCACGTCCCCTGCGACTATGCATGGGGCACGAGCTAACAGACAGTATGTACACTTTATATGCTTTCTCTCTCCATGGCCTGGATAGACCTTTTCTCATTTTCTCTCTCTCTCTCTATACTACAACAGACTTTCCTCCTCACCAGTAAACAGCAAGAGACAAACGTGGACATGAACACTTGTTGTACCTTTTTCTTTCACTTGTTTCTTCACAAAATAAATTCCTGTTCGTTTGATTCAATTTAGCACGTACTTCGTCTCTTTCTCAATTCATTTTTCCTTTCCAAATTCAAATCATTATTCCTAATTTGCACCACCACCACAATTTGGTGACGATGACGTGATGATGAACACGCATTTCCTTCTATACACTAGACAGCTACAAAATGGTGACACCCGAACGTGAGATGAACACACATTTCATTCTAAACAAACTGGTGACCCTACTTTTTTTGAAAGGAATTGTTTTGAGCGAGACGCGCGTTTTATTTGATAAAGAAAAAAACGAACTTTTCAACAAAGAAAAACAAGTGAACTTCTACCGACAAAAACCTCAACGAACTACAATGATGAAACCCCTCGTCAGACTCGGCAGAAAAATAAACACGGAGCTGTCAACTTCACACCGAATTTTTTTAAAAAGTTTGAGCTCAACAAACATTTTTCACGGTTTCCTGACATTACCCTGCAACAAACGCGAGGAGCAAAATCACATAGGCCTATGCAATTCTCTCCCGCACAGCAGACGCAACAACAAAGAAACAATTACAGGACATCCCTATCAACACATAGGAAGAAGTTGAATTAACAATGAGTTGAGATGCACCACGCACACGGATAAACTCACAACTGGAAGTTTTGTTGATAACGGTAACTGGAAACTCGTTCAAAACAAACGAAGGCACAACAAATGCCTGTACAGACAATGTACACACACTACCGCAGACTCACATGCGAAGACAACGGCAACTGGAAACCCGTTCAATACGAACGAATGCACAACAAACGCCTGTACAGACAATGTACACACACTACTGCAGACTCACATGCGAAGACATTGTCAACTTGACACATGACGTCAACACACAAAAAAAATTTTCCTTCCAAACGAACAATTCACTTCACTATCCAAGCAACTCGTTACACATGTCAGCACATAACAAACAAAACAAATGTCAGCCTAAAAAAAAAGAGTAAACGCCTTTTCCACGCGTAAGTAAATACTTTTTTTTACGAACACACTCCGTTTTTGACGTTTTTTTAAACAACCACACCAACAACAAAAAAAACAGGATGAAAAGTCACTTGCCAAAAACATTACTTAAAAAAAAAATAATATATATATATATACGCTGCATATTTTTTTTTCCTAGGAAGGAGAGTATTGTGGGAGCCTTTCCTAGTCTCACACAAAAACACGCGTTCACATCTCAAGCCATATTTCTTGTCATATACATACGCACACACAAACATATGCGCACATGTACACACAAGTAGATATATTCACATTCGCGTATATACACTGACATTCACATATATACACACACACGCTAATGTACACACATGTACTCACACATGCGCACACGCACACACACAAGGACAACGTCACTTCCCCTTTCAAAGGAAATCCACACATGCGCAAAAGACCGCCGGAAACAAGTATAAAAGCAAGAGCAATAAGCAGCATCTTCCTTTTTCGGACCAGCTATCGAGCTGAGAGGTTCAGCTAACCAGCCGCCTCCCTTTTGGGAGGTGCACGCTCGTGCGCGTCACGTCCCCTGCGACTATGCATGGGGCACGAGCTAACAGACAGTATGTACACTTTATATGTTTTCTCTCTCCATGGCCTGGATTGACTTTTTCTCATTTTCTCTCTATATATACTACAACAGCCTTTTCTCCTCACCAGTAAACAGCGAGAGACGAACTCGGACATGAACATGTGTTGTACCCTTTTCTTTCACTTGTTTCTTCACAAAATAAATTCCTGTTTGTTTGATTCAATTTAGTACGTACTTTGTCTCTTTCTCAATTCATTTTTCCTTTCCCAATTCAAATCATTTCTCCTATTTTGTACGACTGGGGGATATGTATAATATATCCACTAGTCCGCTACAATATATATTAGCATTGTAAATATTGTAAATATGTCATTTTCATCTCATCTGGGTAGATTTCAAATAGATTAAGTTCATAGAGTGAATGCGGTATTGTGGTGATTGCAACTAGTCTTAGGGAATAGACCAGTGGACGACCCCCCCCAATTCCTTTATGGCTTCATGCCTAATCATAAAGTTGTATCATTTTTTCGTTATATAACACCTGCCCGGCACTTGTTGTATGCCCTAAAATATGTGCAATATAATTTTCATGATAAATAAAGGGAACTCGCCCAGGCAGCAACGACTGACGCTACCAGTCACGTTGTCCGAACCCACCAGCAGCAGGAGCAGCCATTCTGAGCAGCAGTTCAAACAGTCCTTATCAGGGCTAATAAGTTTTTCACAGATGCGATTCACCACTGCTTGCTTCTTGAGATCCACCGGTGGCGAACTTCACTTCCAGTCTCCAGTGCTACCGGCTCGCTCCAGCACCTCCAGCTCACTCCTGCAGCTTTCCAGCCCTTGGTGTCTCCTGCAGCCTCGCCTTCCACATTGCTCGCACTTGGCTCCCTGCCAGTCGTACGTTCCTTAACACTGATGCCTCCGTTCTCAGTGTTGTCCGTTCTCAAGGTCGTCCGCTCCTTTACACTGATCCCTCCATTCTCAGTGTTGTCCATTCCTAAACGCTGATCCCTCCGTTCTCAGTGTTGTCCGTTCTCAGGGTCGTCCATTCCTTAACACTGATCCCTCTGTTCTTAGTGTCATCCGTTCCTTAACACTGATCCCTCCAGTCTCAGTGTTGTCTGTTCCCAAACACTGATCCCTCCGTTCTCAGTGTTGTTCATTCTCAGGGTCGTCCGCACCTTAACACTGATCCCTCCGTTCTCAGTGTTGCACGTTCCTTAACACTGGCCCCTCCGTCTCAGTGTCCACCATCCATTCCGGACCACCTTGACGTCCAGCTGATCACTCCAGACCCAGTGAACAACACTGAACCACGCTACGTCTAGAGTACTTGTTCCCGACCTTAGCCTCCAGTGACGTGCGGCCTTCCAGGCGACCAGCAACCAGATCCAACGATTAATTTTTTTTTGCTTCCTTTAAAAAAATAAAAGCCGAATCCTCGCCTTTAACCAAACAACACCTGCAATCTTAAGATAACGACGCTGTTCGTAAAAAAAAAAAAAAAAAACAGCGAACGGACGTAAAACTTCTTTAAAATATCGGATAAACAAAAAGAAAAACAACAAAAAGGAAAAATAACAAAAAGGAAAAACAAAAAGAAAAACAACAAAAACAAAAATTGTTAAAAGTTTAAAAATCGAAAAAGAAATATATCTGATAACATTACTCGGATTGAATCTTAAGATAACGACGTCACTTCATCCATCATTAATCTATGGACGCGTGGGCGAATGTAGGTTGTTTTTATAATATTTAAACGAATTCAAGGTACAATGTCTTTTGCGCCTGTTGACACATGCGTAGAAGCTATCCTGTCATGAAGATTTCTCACCCCTCCTGGTAGAAAAGGGTCTGGTTGAGGGTGAAGGAATGAATGCTTTTGGCCAATTTTTCGATATTTGTTGGTCGAAGGTTCGAGCTTGAAAATGATACCTATCCGGCGAAAATCCGTTGCTTATGTCGAAAGTTTTTGCGAGACATACAAACACACACGCACACATGCACACAAACAAAAACACACACACACATTTTGGCTTTAATATATATACTAGCGAGGGGTATCCGGCGTTGCCCGGGTGTTTGGAGGTGTGTGTGAAAACTCCGAGGCGGGGGGGGGGGTTAAAATAAAAAAAAAATATTTTGGTAGGAAAGCATGAGGATCGAACCCGAACCGTTGAGGCAAATTTGGAAATTAAAGTGTGAAAAAAAAAGAGTGCAACGGTTTTAACCATTGGGCCACCGCGAGATGCTAACGGAAACATGTTTGAATTTAATTTACTTCGATTTGGCAGGTGCACGTTTTAATGACTGCGGGATAGTATTTCATTAACTGTGGGAATGCTTTTTTTATTTTATTTTCCCAAGATGTTGGGGGGAGGGGACCAGCTCCCCTTGTCCAAATTGAATAGCAATTGTTTGATATATGGAAAATATTTCCACATTGATCAAAGCTGATTGCTTTCGGACATTTCCGCCGATAGACGGAAAATACCGCCAGAATTAGTGTCGGTTTCATTATAGGAAAAAGACTAATCCACATGCGGCGAGCGACAAATGTTGAATATTTATCTTCCCAAAGTCGAGCAAATTAAATAGACAGGCGAGCTTCGTTATTAACTCTGAGATATTACGATTTATATGTGATATAAAAAGTTTTAAAAAGTTGTGAACCAAGTGACCGCTTCTCTGAAAAAAGCCTTTTGTAGACATACAGAAAAAGCGAACACACATACATACATTTTCGCTTTTATATTTATAGACTAGCGAGGGTTATCCGGCATTGCCCGGGTGTTTTTCGGTGTGTGTGGTCGGACGGGGTGGGGGTGTTAATGAAAACCTAAGAATAAGCGAAGTAAAAAAAACCCAGAAAAACGAACGTTAAAAAACCCTGCTTAGCGAGGGGGGAGGGGGTACCCGGCGTTGCCCGAGTGTTTGTAGGTGTGTGTGGTCGGGCGGGGCTGGGGGGTGTTAATGAAAACCTAAGAATAAGCGAAGTAAAAAAGAAAACAGAAAAACGAACGTTAAAACTTATCTGAAAAATAAAGCGGGGGAACCCGGGCGGGGGGGGGGGGGTAATCAAAACAAAAAACACAAGAAAAACTAACGTAAGGCAAACGAATGATGTTAAATGTAAAAATCTGAAAACCAAAAAAGGAAACAGAAAAATGAACGTTAAAACTTCTGAAAAATAAAAACCAAAAAAAAAAAAACGTGAAAAATGGCTTAAATAAGCCTGTTTCAATATTAAAATTTAAAAAATCAGTGGGTACCGGTTTTTTTGGGGTGTGTATGGTCGGTCGGGGGTGGGGGTGTTAATGAAAATCTAAGAATAAGCGAAGTAAAAAAAAAAGCAGAAAAACGAACGTTACATGAAAAATGGCTTAAATAACCCTGCTTCAATATTAAAATTTTAAAAATCGAAAAAAAAAAGACATCTCACACCACGATTCGAACCCAAAACGTTTAGATAATGACCTAACGCTCTAACCAACTGAGCTAACACGACGTACATGAAATTGAGTCAGTTGTTCAAATATTTAAATTAAATCAGGTTATGACGTCGTCTGACGCATGCGTAGAACTGATCTCGTCATGAGAGGATGGTTTTTGCTGATCCCCCCTGTAGAAAAGTGTTGATTTCAGGGTGAAAAACTAACGTTTTTGGCCAATTTTTCGATATTTGTCGGGCGAAGGATGCGACTTTCATATTTCAAGTTTGTGAATTTTTGTTCAGTCTGTTGAAAGTTTTTAGCAGACACACAAACATACACGCATACATACATTTTCGCTTTTATATATATAGACTAGCTAGGGGTACCCGGCGTTGCCCGGATGTTTGTAGGGGTGTGTGGTGTTAAATAAAAAAGAAGCCGGGGGGGGGGTAGGATCGAAGCCGAACCCCTGAAGCGAAGTTTGAAAATAAAATCGACCAGCCAGAAGTGAAAGATGTTTGAAAGTCGTCGAGCGTTACGACGATGACGATGACGATGTAAGCCGTGTTATAAGCGAAGTAAGAAAAGAAAACAACGTTTTAATTAAGCGGGGGGGGGGGGGGTAAAACACAAAAAGAATTACGTAAGGCAAACGAACGAACGTTACGTGAAAAATGGCTTAAATAATACAGGGTTCAATATTTAAATTTAAAAAAAAAAAAAAAAAAAACCCATCTCACACCACGATTCGAACCCAAAACGTTTAAATAATGAACCAAGGCCTTAACTACCTGCGCTAAAGCGGCGTATATAAAGTTTGTTTGGTTTATCAACTATTTAAAGTAAATCAGGTCACGACGTCATGACGTCATCTGACGCATGCATTGTTGACCCTCTCCCCTGTCGAATCTCTCTCTCTCTCTCTCTCTCTCTCTCTCTCTCTCTCACTTCGTCTGCCTTACTCTAAAGACTGGAAAATGGCGTCTGGCTGTTTTTATTTAAAAAAAAAACTTTGATCGTTAATATTTTTTGTAAACATATTTTTTTTTACTTCACTTTTTTTTACTTTATTTTTCGTTTAACTATCATATCTACCTATTTTGAATGTGGTAATAACTTTGGTAACGTTGCCATAGCGTAGAAGTTCATAGTTTAGCTTTAATTAAATTTTTTTTACCGATAACAACATTTTTAAATTGTAAATTCCGACCGCCATTAGAGGTTGCTGACGTCAAGATCACGTGACATGACTCGGCGGGTTTTAAATACAAGTTGACCCAAAATAAACAGCCGCGTGTATACTTTATGTAGAAGAGTTGGCGGCCGTATTTTTTGGGGCAGTTATAAATCGATTTAAAAATATATAATGTTTAACATTAAAATGTCACTTTTTTGCCCCCCCCCTGCAGAAAATCGATCAGTTGACGCACTTCTGATGGTCACTTTGGGCCAATTTTTCGATATTTGTCGTCCGGAAGGTGGGGCTTTCATATAAGATCAAGTGAATTTTTGTTGTGTCTGTCGAAAGTTTTTAGCAGACACACAAACATACATACATACACACATTTTCGCTTTTATATATATAGATAGATAAGTTTTCTAAATGTAGAATGTATTATTTGACATTTTGCTACAATTTCTTCAAAGATGTAACACCCCTAAATTCAAGGGAGTTGAACATTTTGGTTGTACTTGACCCTCTTTTCGTATTAAATACAGGCACAAAATAAAATACAAACACCTATTTTATTTGATACACAATCATTCTCTTGTAGCAATAGTAGTAACTAATACATGTACATTCACTTCTGGCATAACCTTTTTTTTTTAATTGGCTTCTCTTTCAAATGTTTAATTGTATTTAAAGTGCCACTTCTGGCTTTGGATAACATATTTTTAGTGATTGAAAAGTACTAATACTAACACTTAATATACATGTAGTTAAATTGGCAAATAAAAAATAAATGATAAAAAACAAGTCATTAATTAGCTAATTCAACAATGGAAATTTTGTAAATAAAAACGAGAAAACATGAATTAATGAACAAAATACATTTTTTCAACAATTTTACAAAAATGTAAAATATACCTTGAAAGACCAACATTTTTTACACTCTGGAATAAGAAGTAAACAAAAAAGTCATTTCAAAGTTCCGTTGTTTGTGTGTATGAGTTTACCTCTTGGGTGAGTTGTCTTTAGATATCGAGAAGCAGGCTTAAAGGAATTTCAGAATATCACATTCCAGTCGTTAAAAGCGGTGAAAAGTTGAGGTGGACGTGTCATATTGCAAGGATCCTGGGGAGCACTTTGAATGGCCCCTGTTTAATTTCACACCGGATTGTTAGTTTTGAAGTTTGAAATGATTTTTACTGGTAGAAAATATTTTCAGTTTACATGTTTCTGTAAAAACTTGTTTTTGGGAATGATGAAAAAAGCAAAGCCTTTGGGAAGCAGAGAAAAGGAAGGAGTAACAATTAAAACTGATGTAATGGAATAACCTAACATCCCTTTATAGATGAAATGAACTATACCCTCTCACGTGACTGAGAGAGAAAGAAAAAGACAGGGAGAGAATAAGAAAATATGTCGAGTAAATCTTCTTTCATATGTATTCTCTTGTAAATAAACCCCTTTGTCTTTCACCCATAACCCCGTGTTTCTTGCTGTATTCTTATTTAAAGTAAGGATATAACAAATGGCGAACTCACAAAAACGAAACTTTAAACCAAAAATATTGGAAAGCGAAGAGAAGAAAATACTGCATGGATAAATTCAACTACTGAAAAAAAAAAGTTAAGACACACAAAAAGTAAGTTATATATATATTTTTAATTCAGTCTGTTACGGTCCTACTGAAAAAAGAGAAATTGACATTTCACGAAGCATTGAAAGGAACAATTTTTGAAAGTTGTCCATTTCAAATTTCTTTCGTTTCATAAGAAGAAAAAAAATACAGTGGAAAAAAACATGTGTAGGCTGTGTTTCAGTGACAATTTCGTGGGTGTTGCAAAAACGTTGTCTACAAAATAATATTTTTTTCTTTTGTGGTTTAATAAAACTATTCAGTGAATTTATTTAATGCTTTGTGCAGGTACTGTTAACCTTTTGTTTTATTACTGTGTTAAAAAAAATTCTTCAACATGGAACAATTAGCCGAGTTTACAAAAACGATACAATTAGCACTGGCAACTCAGCAAAGTCAGATGGAATTTTTACAAAAGAACAGTGAAAACAAAATGAAGTATTAAAAACAATATTAATGAAACAAGTAGGAAAAAAAGGATTGTCGGTTCACTCCAGAAGGAATTGCAAATTCGCTGACAGAATTTTTATATAAACCAACTAAAGGCTTAACGTTTCCAGCATATTATCGTAGATACGAAAATATTTTTTCCAAACGATGTCAGGCCTGGGCGGATGAAGAAAAAATTATTTTACTGTTGCAAAACTGGGTTCCCATGAAAGTACCAAGTCTACCAATTTTATACTCCCAAGGAAACCCGAAGATTTTTCTTTTAAAGAGACTATAGAAATTTTATCGAACATTTTCAGGAAACAGCTTATTTTATACTCGTTATAGGTGTTTAAATATTTTGAAACAAGATGATGAAGACTTTATCGCCTATGCTGGGAGAGTAAATGCCCAATGCGAGTTATTTAAGTTGAAAGACCTAAAAGAGGACATGTTTAAATGCTTAATATTTGTGTAAGGGTTAACATACTCGAAGGATAAAGAGATTCGTTCTAGGATATTATCCATTATGAACTAAGACATAGAAATAACCTTACAAAAAGTTACTGAGGAATGCCAGAAACTGTTAAATTTAAAACAGGATAATACTAGTATCGAAGAGAAAAATGTTGACAAAATACAAAGGGTAAAGCAAGGTGACCACGATGTAAAAAAATACTGTAAGACGTGTGGATGAAAGAATCATTTCACAAAAGAGTGCTACTTCAAAAGCAAAATATGCTATAAGTGCTGGCGTAAAGGACACAAGTCAACAGTATACAAAAAGGAGAAACACTGTAAGCCTGAAATAAAGACCATTGATTCTAAAAAAGAGTCCATGTATGGTAAAAAGGGAAATATATTGAAGTTAGATTGAATAGCCGGAAAGTAAATTGTCTTTTGGATACTGGAAGTGACATATCCTTAATTGATGAAACAACATGGAAGAAAATTGGTTCTCCAAAGCTGCAAAACACAAAGAAAATTGCCAGAGGAATGTCTGGAAATAGATTAAAATTTAAGGGTGAATTTTATACTAATGTGACCCTCAATGAAAAGACGTTAAAAACTAAAATGTATGTGATACCTGGAAAAAATTCTAATCTATTCGGTATAGATTTGATGATACTTTTCAATTTATGGGAGAAACCAATAAACTCATTTTGCAAAAGAGTAAATGTGACAGGATCTGAAAGTCCCAAACTGCCAGGAAGATTTGTTGGGGATTTGAAGAAGGATTTTAAAAATGTATTTTCTGAAGGTCTGGGTTGCTGCACTAAAACGGAAGTGAAATTTGAACTGAAAGATGAAGTGTAACCGGTGTTTAAACCCAAAAGGAAGGTTCTGTATTCGGCATTAGAAACAATCGAGAAAGAATTAAATAGACTCAAAGAAATTGGAGTAATAAAAAAGTGGACTACTCTGAATGGACATCATGTTTATGTGAAAAAGAAAAAGAAAAAAAATCAGGGTATGTGGAGATTTTCGACGGGACTGAATGATTCCTTAAAGGATCATAACTATCCACTCCTTACCCCTGAGAAAAAATTTTCACAAAAATTAACTTGTCAGAAGCATATTTGCAGGTCAAAGTCCACAAAGATTGTTCTAAATACCTGACAATGAATACTCATAAAGGATTATTTTCCCTAAAACTATTGCCGTTTGGGTTGAAAGTAGCACCAAATTTATTCCAACAAATTATGGATGCCATGCTAGCAGGCTTGGATTTTACAGTGGCTTATTTAGACGACATTTTGATAAGAAGCAAAAATGTTGAAGAACATAAAAACCATATTCAGAAGGTATTCGAGAAAATAGAAGATTACGGATTTAAAGTGGCTCTCGAAAAATGTAATTTTGGTATGGACAAGATTGAATATTTGGGACAAATAATTGATTGGAAAGGTAGAAGACCTAACCCAAATAGGACAGAAGTAATTAGAGACATGCCTAGACCAGACAATGTAATGAAGTTATAGTCATTCTTGGATCTAGCAAACTACTATAATTCTTATATCCCAAATATGCATGAACTAAGAGCACCATTAAATGAATTATTGAAGAAGAATAAAATATGGCTCTGAACAAAAGAATGTGAGGAAGCATTCCAAAAAATTAAAAAATGTTTGTTATTGGATCTAGCGTTAGCACATTATGATCCGAAAAAGGATCTAATTGTAGCAGCAATTGCGAGCGAATACGGTTTAGGAGCGGGGCTTCTACACAGAATGGAAGATGGATCTACTAAACCAATTTCTCACGCCTCGAGGGTTTTATTACCTGCTGAAAGAAAGTACAGTCAGATCGAAAAAGAGGGTTTTATAGATTCATTCATGGAAGATCCTTCATTTTGGAAATGGACCATAAACCATTACTATCGATTTTTGGTTTGAAAAAAGGGATTCAAATTCAGCAAATAGATTACAGAGATGAAGTATTATTTTGCTCAATTACGATTTCAAAATGAAACACCTAGCATCTAGTAAAATTGCACATGCAGATGGTTTGTCGAAATTGATCCACAGTAAAACTGAATTTGAAGAAACTGTTATAACAGCACTAAAAGAAGAAAATGAACTAACAGATATATTAATAAATACTGTTAGGGAACTTCCTTAAGGAAATAAAGAAAGCAGCGAAAACAGATAAATATATTAATAATATAAAAAACAAGTGGGACAAGACGAAAAGAATAGAAAAGGATTAAAAGTGTTTCTATTTTCTATTTGTGATGAAACTCTGATATACGCAGACAGAGTGATAATTCCGCAAGTATTACAAAAGAAAATCCTAAAAGAATTCCACATGGGACATCCTGGAATTTCAAAAATGAAGGCCCTAATGAGAGGATTCACATACTGGTCTGGAATGGATCAGGACATTGAGGAAATAGTGAAATTATGTAAAAGTTGCCAACTAGCTGCAAGATCTCCTCCCATACGGATACAACCTTGGCCTAAAACAGAAGTACCCTGGACACGCATCCATATCGATTACGCAGGACCTCTGAATGGATATTATTACCTAGTAATCGTAGATAGTATGTCAAAATGGCCAGAAATTTTTAAATACAAACATCCTACAGCAGAAAACACAGTAAAAGCGCTGGACAAGGTATTTAGTCGGTTCGGAGTTCTGAAAACAATTGTTAGCGATAAAAGCACTATGTACACAGGTCAAGAATTCAAGCACTACTGTGAGGCACTGGCAATTGAACACATTACAACACTAACTTTTAACCCTCGATCAAACAGACAAGCAGAAAGATTTGTCGATACATTTAAACGAGTTTTAAAAAAGAATAATAATATCGGCACAGAAGAAAAAAGCATTAAAAAATTCTTAGTAATATATAGGATAACACCAAATACAAATGCTAAATTATCCCCAGCTGAAATTATGTTTGCCAGGAAGGTGCGTTCTCTCCCAAGAGAAAAAGTAAAAAAAAAGTATCAAGGATAATGTAAGGTACAAGACTTACAATGACGGGGATGAAGTTTTCTTTAAAAATTATCAGGCAGGGAAGAGTTTTTGGGAAGAAGGCATAATCTAAAGAAGAATTGGGAGAATGGTTTACATTATAAAAAGCAGACTTTTTTCCACAAAAAACATATTAACCAACTGAGACCCCAATACATAGAAACTGTCAGAAACCAAGAGTTACCAATGGAAGTGCTATATGACACTTTCCATATACAACCTCCAAACACAAATGGTAAGGAGAAGTAAAAGGAAAAGGACCGAATTTTTTGGACAAAATCTAAAAAGGAAAAAATGGTAGAAGCAAAATTCTATGGAAGAATTTAGCTTGGGAGGAAGGTGATGTAATGAAATAACCTAACATCCCTTCATAGATGAAATGAACTATACCCTCTCACGTGACTGAGAGAGAAGGGAAAAAGACAGGAGGAGAATAAGACAAGATGTCGAGTTACTCTTATGTCACCTGTATTCCCTTATAAATAATCCCGTGTTTCTTGATGTATTCTTATTTAAAGTAAGGATATAACAAAAACCAATTGCGTTTTTAATATTCACTCGAGTCTCATCTCAATGTAAAAATCCGTCAATAAAAAAAGTGAAAAGAAGGGGGAAGAAAAGTAAGCAAATGACGAAAGAAAACTTATTATGCTCGTTTGCATAAGTTTTTTCGTTCTTGCATGCTATATATCTAGTTTCTTATGCCTGGCCAGTATATGTAATTTCTCATTCCAGGATTCTCGGTATAAGACACTTTTAGTACTTTTTTATTGCATTTACACATACTGTGTACTTTATCATTTTTTAGTTTGGGTAATAAATTTGTTGTATTTTTTATTGGTAAGTCACACTGAAGGAGATTAGATTTAAATCTAATCTCTTTTAGCGTGACTTACCAATTCTTTTATCCTGTTGAATAATATACATATTCTATATCCATTTTAGACATTAATGATGCAATGCCCGTTTCTTTTAATGGTTCTGTTCCTTTCCGTATTAGTCTATATAAATCATCTGCATGTGCTTTGAAGGTAAATATATTTTAAACCAATAGTTCAACAATATGGTCGCTCATTTTGCAATTTGTTGCTTGGAATTCCATTTTTATGAACCAAATATAACAGTGATATGTTTCTAGAATAAACTGTCTCTCATATATGTACTTATGGAATTTTTTTACCGTGAAAATGATCAATAGAGTGTGGGAGTTGAAAACTCTCAGCCTAACTCGATTATCTCAGAAGAGCGACCTAGCTACGTCACTTCCTGTTCCCAATATTTCTTCCTCTTTTGCGCTGGACTTTCAAGCAGTCAAGATGTGACAAACACCGCTCCGGTGGGGTCATGAGCCACCGCCGCATCCTGACTAGCCAGTCAACCGCAAGTAACGTTACTCATCTTTCAATGAACTCTGATTCTTTCTATCACTCTTTCCTGTATATTTATGCAAATAAATTGCATTTGTTTCGTTGATATATAACGGTGTATTTTCGTCTTCATTATGCGACCTTTTGTCTTTTCAATACATCCACCATTATATACAACGTAGGGACAGGATCGTCTATCGCACTGCAGACTGTCCTGTCTCCAACATCTGGTAGACCGCCGACGTGATCTTTTTCAAAATGGTGACTTAACGAGCATTCTCATAAAAGCTTAACAATCAACGTTCCCAAAACATTTTTAAAACGTTCTCACTGCCGCGAATGTAACATGCCGTTATATCGTTAAATAATCAGCAAAATATACTCAAAAAATTAAGAAAAAACAAAACAAAAAACAGAATTTCCAAAAAAAAAAAGGAGAAAAAACTTTTTCGTTGCATTTTCAACTTTACATCTAAACACACGTGCGTCAATTATCTATCGTCCGCCATTTTTATTTTTATTTTTTTACTATTTGGCCTATTCCTGTATTTCTTACATTTGTTTATTATTTATTAATTAATTTTATTATTATTGTGGGGAAAAGAAGTAAAGAGAGCAAGACAGAGAGTCGAATTTACGATGTTCTTTCGTAGAAAATATATCAACAAAACACACACAGTTAACTCTCAATTTATAAAAAAAATTTATTACTTCTTAGGAAATATTTCAATGAAAATAATAGTTCATTTATGAGTGAACAAAAGGGGGAAATTAGTTGAGATTAAGGAAGTTTGAGTTGATAATTCAAGAGCCGTGATTAGTTCACGGGTCTGTAAATCCTAAGGAAAACTTCCTCACTCAACTATATAAAATAATTTTCACTGAAAGTTTTTGAGTAGAGTTATTTAATCACACTGGAAGGTTCATTAAAAAAATGTTAGAAGTTTTAAAATAATTATTTACAAAAAATTAATTTAAAATGAGCATGCGATAATAAAAGGGGGAATACAAAAGTTAGTTACTGTGTCTGTGTGTTCGCCCACATTGTTTTATCAGCCGACTCGCCTGCTACGTTCACAGTGTTGTCGCGTTAGTTTTGAGCTGCAGACAGTAGTGATATATATATCTTCCAACACTATCTCTGAATTTTGTTAACTGCGCTTTTTTTTGGAAAATACAGAGGTTTTTAAAGATTTTCACCGGCTCCCAGACACATAATTTTCGACAGCCCAGAAAACTCTCTGATTGGTCAAAAAAAAAAAAATCAAAACATTGAACCTCCAGAGCAATTCAGTAAAAAGAAAAAGGGCGCCTCTAGCCGCTTGCGCAGAAAACGTCTCGGGGCACTTGAATTTCCGGCAGCGAAAGAGTGAACATCGTAGCTCACCATATAATTTTCCGCCCAGTAAACAGAGTTTAAAGGTTCATCGTTCATGATAAATAGCTTTGGGTTTTTTTTTTTTTTGTGAAGGAAAGTTTGGTAGTATATTTACATGTAAATGTAGGTTGGAAAAAAAAAAAAAATTTTTTTTTTTTTGTTTAGAAAATTTTTACATCATTTTTATTTTTAATAATAAAAATATGTGTTGTCCTTCTTCCACCTGATGGTTCTTCCGGACTTTGATTTAGTTTGTTTCTTTTCAACCTCTGTATCAGAGGAAGATACAAAAGTGTCAGATACTGGAAGGGGTGGAACAAAATCTTTTGACGTTGTTGAAGAATATGCAGGCTTCAATCTATCTATGGAAACGTTACTGTGTACATCATCAGACATTTTAATAGTAAAATATTTGCCATGACGATGTACTACTTGGAATGGACCTGTATATGGAGCTTCCATAGATTTTCGAATCCTGTCTGTTCTCAACCAGACGCTGTCACAAATTTGAAGATCCTTAGGAATGTACACAGCAGGTAAAGAATGGAGGTGTCCACTGGATAATCCGTCTGTGTCAAATTTCCGCATCTCCTCAGCTAGAGCTTTTATGTGAGCATCTGTTATATCAATGTTTGCATCCTCGTACGCATCGATTAACAATCTAGGTATCTGTGCATTAGCACCCGTAACTGCAGTAAATGGTGAATAATTGGAATCGTTGGGTGTAATCCTGATACCTAGAAGAACTATAGGAAGAGCAGACAACCAAGATTCTCTTCTGGCAATAATTGCTGTCTTTAATGTTCTGTGTGCTCGCTCGATCATTCCGTTTGCTTGGGGATGGTACGAAGTCGTTCTCAGCCTGTGGAACCCTATAATTTTTGACAGTTCTGAGAACAGCTCAGACTCGAATTGGCTACCTCTGTCTGTAACGACATGGAGGGGCACACCAAATCGCGATATCCACAGATCAACAAAAGCAGTTGATACTGACGCTGCAGTTATTTCGGTCAATGGACAAGCCTCTACCCATCTCGTATTTCTATCGATGCATGTTAATAAATAACGATAGGGAGAGAAATACGGGTCTGTTTTGCTCTTGACTGGTGGTAGAGGGCCAACAATGTCAATGTGTACAGTTTGAAATCTGCTGGATGGCAATTCAAATGGATGCACGTCACTTTTTGTGTGTTTGTTTATCTTTGCTTGTTGGCAATGCTGACATTCCTTGCACCATTCCTTTATTGACTTGGCCATTTTGGGCCAAAAATATCTGGAAGTTATCATTTTAGTTGAAGCAGCAATTCCAGGGTGTGACAAGTTGTGTAAACTGTCAAAAACAGATTTCCGGAGCTTTTGTGTGACAAAAGGTCGTGGAAAAGGTAAAGACACGTCACATTGGATTGTACTATGTTCATTAATCTGATACGGCTTCAGTTGATCACATAGAGTTTTTGTTTCTTCATCAGTGGTTTGGTGATTGGCCATCTCCTGTAAGTCACAAATATCAATTGTGATTGCATACGCTGGTCGCGATAAGCAATCAGCTACAATGTTCTGTGAACCTTTTATGTGTGAAATATCAGTCACATATTCACTCAAGAAACAAAGGTGACGCTGTTGTCTATCGGATTTTAAAGATGTTTGGCTTTTAAAGGCGCTGCAGAGCGGTTTATGATCTGTTAATAACAACAAGTTTCTGCCTTCCACCTGATGTTTAAAATACAAGACTGCTAAATAAGCAGCTAGCAATTCTCTGTCAAAGGTAGAATATTTTTGTTGAGTTTGTGATAACTTTTTTGAAAAGAATCCAATAGGAATTGGTTGATTGTCAATCATTTGATGAAGTGCTGCTCCAACAGCGTAACTGGAACTGTCCGTAACAAGCTGATAATTAGTAGCTTTTGAATCGGGATAAGGTAGAGCGGTTACACCTGATAAACTTGTTTTTATCCTTTCAAAGGATTCAACTTCCTTCTTTGTAAAATCTATTTTCTTAGATTTTTGATTCAACCGAATACACTCGGTGAGTGGTAAACTGATTTCACTGAAATTTGGAACTAATTTTCTGTAAAAATTTGCCATGCCAAGGAATCGACGCAGTGATTTTGAATCGTTTGGTTGAGGAAATTCATTTAATTCGCGGATTTTCTTGTCACTTGGCTTAAGACCATCAACAGATATGTGAAATCCCAAAAATTCAAGTTGAAAAACATTGAAAATACATTTAGAAAGGAAAATTTTAAGGTCGTACTCACTGAGTTTCTGTAAAACAGTATCGAGGTGTTTGGAATGCTCTTCTTCACTATTTGAGAAAATAAGAATATCATCGATGTATATAAAAATACAATCGATGTCGCGGAAAATATTGTCCATCATCCTTTGGAAAGTACTAGATGCGTTCCGCAAACCGAAAGGCATGTAATTGTACTCATATAAACCGAAGGGTGTTGTGATGGCTGTTTTGCACACATCATCCGGATGGACTGGTACTTGGTGGTAAGCAGAAGATAAATCAATTTTTGAAAAAACTTTCTTACCGTGCAGTTTTGATGACAAGGAATTTATGTTTGGCACTTGGTATCGATCTGGTTTTGTTATAGTGTTTAGTAACCTGTAGTCACCTACAGGTCTATAAGTCCCATCAGATTTATTCACCATGTGCAAGGCCGAACTCCACTCTAATTTAGAGGGGGATATAATTCCGGCATTCTGGAGTTTCCTGAATTCCTCTTTTGCTATGTTGTATTTCTGGGCTGATAACTGCCTCGTTTTAGAGAAAGATGGAGGGTTACTGCCAGTTTCAATTCTATGAAACACTTTAGGTTTTGTTGCATTGGAATCGCGATGTGGAGAAATTAAGTTGGGATATTTTTGCGAAATTGTGTGAACTGTTGTGTCGGCAACGTTATCCGAGCATAAAGCAATGTTCATAAGTATTGGTGATGGCTGTGCGTTTGAATATCTTTTGGTTGTTTGATCAATCAATTTGTTATTTGTGCAATCAACTATTAATCCAAAATGATTCAGAAAATCATAACCTAGGAGAGGTCTGGTAGTTTCTGCAATGAGAAAGGTCCAAGTGAAATCACGCCTCAAGTTATGAAGTGCCAGGTTTAATACTGCTTGACCGGAACATTCAATTTTCTGACCGTTAGCTGACACAATTGAGATGTTTGTTGGGTATATAACTATACCGCTTATATATTTTCTTGGGATTACAGATATTGCAGCTCCCGTATCCACAACAAAATTCAATTTAATAGCTCCTAACCGTGCGGCTACTTCAAGAAGCGGCGAAGATGTGGAAGCTATCACGCTTCGCCGGGTTAGTTTTCCGATGTTTTACTAAAAGCAGGGGAGGCAGGACGAGAACTGGGTTGCATTTGTACATTCCGTTTGTCTGGCCATTTACACCATGGTTTGCAATATTTTGCACGTTCGGCAAAATATAGATGTGAACGGCAGATTTTGGGTCTCTGATCCTTGTTAAAAGGACGAACTCCATTTGGACAATTATATGATTTTTGTGACGGATTACTTTTTCTTTGAGATCCGTCACCACTCTGGTTACGATGGTTTTAGTTCCATCATATCTGTTGTATTTGCGCGGCTTCCTGTCTATTAAAATATAACAACAGGTCATCGGACATTTTTCCAAGTCTTTCCAGATCGAGATCAATTTGTGCTGCTACCACGGGTTTGATCGAATGAGGTAGGGCTTGGATGAACTTATGTCGGACAATGTCTTCTCCAACACCAATTCTACCTGCTAACGACATGAGTTCGTTCAAATAAATCGAAGGACGTCCTGTCATGATTGAAGATGACATTAGTTTGTCCAGCATTTCAGGCTTTGATTTTTCATACTGATTAATCACAGCATCTTTTAACTTATCAAAGTCTTTTGATTCCAGTATGCTGTTTTGTAATTTTCCAACTATATCCGTTGGTAGTGACGCGAGAATATGATAAAATTTTTGTCTTGGTTGCTTAATGTTCATAATACTGAACTGGGCTTACATAATGTGAACGTTTTTTTTTTGTGTGAGAATGCCTTTTACAAAATTGTTCAAAATAAGATTGTTTTTCTATTTAGTTATTTGTTTTAAACTCGTAGAAATGTTTAATGTCTACCTGTCACTTATTTGTTTAAAACAATGGCCGCACATAGGAAGGAAGCGAAGATGACCTCGTCATGGTGTTTGTGAGGGTGTTGAGGGATGGGTAGGGGGAACAATGCGACCTGCCTCTGTTTCTCTTCCTCTCTTTCTCCACCTCTCGTGTTGTCTACCATTCTTTCACCCTCTGCAAGCTTTTTTGGGGACGAGAGAGTGACTTTTAAAATTGAGTTTTTTTTGTGAGATTACGTAATAGTGTTATGAGGATGGTAGGGTGTGTAATGGCATCGCTCTGTCTCTATCCCCTTCTTTCCCCCTCATTCTCTCTCTCTACTCTTGTGTTTTAATGATTGTATAGCTAAACCCCCATGGCTGATTGCAGGAGGGCATATAATAACGAATTAACTTGGAGTTTTTTAAAAATTTTCTACCAAGTTTAAAGAAGAAAATATTTATGCTTCGTTAAATTACATTAAATGATGTCTTCAATTGTTTTTTATTAAAAATAAAAAGAGAGACAATTATTCAAACAGAACTTGAAGTACTTTTTTGAAATCTTCGAGTGTTTGGAAAAGCCAACTGTTACATGATTACGTTAATTTTTTGAGAGTTCTCTGAAATGTTCATAGCTTTTTTAAAGAAAAATTACGCTATTACATTTCGAATATTCTCTGAATTTTTAATAATTTCTAAGGAAATATTGTTTGACTAACGAAAGAGATTTTCCTCAATTCTAGATTATTTTTAAGGAAGAATTATTCGAGCGAGTTCTTTAATTGAAGGTTTATTTGAAATTGGACCGTATGATAGGGGTCTCTGAAATATTGACTGAGGAGTATATACATAAAATTGAATTAATTCTTAAGAAAAAAAAAAGATTTCCTCAGTCTAGAAAGATCTCTCTTTAATTGAAATTTTAATTTTTTCGAGCTTTTAACTATACAGAACTGGTCGTTAACTAATGTAGCTCCTAGGTGTGGCGGGAGTTTATTAATTCGAAATAATCCTTGTGAGTGAGTTTAGGAAAAGAATTGCTTTTAAATGATAAAATAATTACTTTGGAAAATAAAGTTAATTAACGTGAAATGTTTCTGAATTCGAAATGACCTTGATAATGACCTATAAGAAGAAATGATTTTTAAGAATCAATTAAATAACTGTAAATGTACACTGAATTTTAAAAATAATAATTACGAAATGAAAATTTTGGGATGTTTCTGAATCTCATTGTGGAGGGTGAATTGATTCAAAATGAATTGTCTATGATCTTTTCGGAAGATTAATTTTAATAATGAACCAAATGTTTGGAATAATTTTTGAATTGTATTACGAAAAATGGGTCTATTCGAAGTTTATGACCTTTTGAGAAGATTGGTTTTTATAATAATAAATGAATTACTTTGGAAAGAAGTTAACTAACATAAATTGATTTTAACGATGAACCAAAATACTTGAAATAATTTTTAAATTTTGGAATTAAATTTTAATGATCTTTTGTAAATCAAGTTTTGAAAAAATACACATACTTTTTAAATGTACCCTGAAATTTGGGAAAAAGTTAATTATGAATGTAATAACTGAAATGCGTTTGCATTGTGTAAACAAATTCTAATTGTGACCGAGGTGCTCTGAAATGATTTTTTAAAAATGTTTTCTTTTTAAGAAAAAAAATTGTTAACACCCTATTTCATTGATTTAATGTATACCAGGTTTCTGAATTGTTTATTTTTGGAAATTTTTTTCCCCCTAATTGAGTATTCTAACTCATGAAGGCTGAGTGCCCTTCTTAGTTAATTCCTTATATAATTAATAAATATTCCGTGGTGGATAGTTTTTATTGGTCGCTCGGCGGCAGACTCCTTGCTCTAACAGAATTAATTGGATTAGAACCTCTGAAGACCAAGGTTTTACTAAATCCATATAGGTCGGCGTGATGGGGTCACGTAACCCCGACTTATCTAAAATACATTATACTGGTTGCTGAAGAGAGCGTAAGTCCAGTAACTGAAGTAATAACTTGGAATACATATAGGTCGGCGTGATGAGGTCACGTAACTCCGACTTGGTTAAAATACATTATACTGGTTGCTGAAGGGAGCGTAAATCCAGTTACGAAAATAATGTTATGCAGACTAAATTAAAAAACGTATAGGTCGGCGTGATAAACTCACGTAGAATCCGGCTTAGTCAAATATGTATAGGTCGGCGTGATAAACTCACGTAGAATCCGGCTTAGTGAAATACGTATAGGTCGGCGTGATAAACTCACGTACAATCCGGCTTAGTCAAATACGTATAGGTCGGCGTGATGAACTCACGTAAAATCCGGCTTTGTTAAAAAATATTATACTGGTTGCTTAAGAAAGTGTAAATCCAGTAACTGAAATCATGAGGTCATTGCCTCGATGGAGGGCGAGGATGATTACCCTCTCTGGTATTTGAAGCAGTATACCAGTCTACCAGGAGCCTGGTGGAAAAAAATAACTTGCTTCACTGAGTTCCTGAGGAACGTAGAGCATGGGGACATTGATTGCTGACGGCCGGTTGACGCACCATTCACGGAAAATTAGGGACTTCTGAAATTTATGAATACTCATAAATTTCGGATAGCATAGGGAGGGATGTGGCACTATTTCCTTGTGCCACTGTTTCTAACACACTCTGCAGCATGGACGGGTGGTAATTTGTCCATGAGCGTAGAGATACAAAGAAATTCCTTCCCATAATCCCCTTGCTATCTTTCTGTCTCTTTTTCCTGCACGACCACCATGATGTGAAGACGCATATTTTGTCTCTCCGTAAATGGGAGGGGGAGACCCCCTCCCTCAACACTAGTTAGGGTAGGTTAGTTAGCTTCGAAAAGTCTATTATCCAGTTTCAATTGTAAAAATTAATTGTAAATTGTTTTTTTTTGTAATATATATTGTATCTCTAATGTAAAATAAAATAGTTAGTTATACCTTATGTATATTACAATTGTGTCGCGTGTCATTTTTCTTGTGTCTGCCATGAATGCCTTCATAAATGTCTGAAGTCGAAAGGCGGCCCTGAGAACAAAGAGATGAAGATTCCCACCAGAATGCCACCAGGGTGAAGAGATCATCTTGAGAAAAGAAAGCAGCCACACCCAGATCCAACATCTCAGGTATGATTTTCTTCTTACTACACAGACCCTAATGACTGGCCCATCTTCATATCTTCATGAGACCGCTTTAAGACATTTACTATAACACGTCTGTCGGTCACACCCCAGTGACCGGCTGATTGTGGTATACCATTATTGAAAACCAAGCTAGTACATTTGAATCAATAAATGCCGGAGTTTTCATCGCAATTGACTGCACTGGTTTATCTTGTTCTGCTGCCATGTCGACTTCGTTTTCTGCCATTTTAGTTTTCCTTTTTGTTATTCACGTCGGGGTCACCAGTTTTGGCCTATTCCTGTATTTCTTACATTTGTTTATTATTTATTAATTAATTTTATTATTATTGTGGGGAAAAGAAGTAAAGAGAGCAAGACAGAGAGTCGAATTTACGATGTTCTTTCGTAGAAAATATATCAACAAAACACACACAGTTAACTCTCAATTTATAAAAAAAATTTATTACTTCTTAGGAAATATTTCAATGAAAATAATAGTTCATTTATGAGTGAACAAAAGGGGGAAATTAGTTGAGATTAAGGAAGTTTGAGTTGATAATTCAAGAGCCGTGATTAGTTCACGGGTCTGTAAATCCTAAGGAAAACTTCCTCACTCAACTATATAAAATAATTTTCACTGAAAGTTTTTGAGTAGAGTTATTTAATCACACTGGAAGGTTCATTAAAAAAATGTTAGAAGTTTTAAAATAATTATTTACAAAAAATTAATTTAAAATGAGCATGCGATAATAAAAGGGGGAATACAAAAGTTAGTTACTGTGTCTGTGTGTTCGCCCACATTGTTTTATCAGCCGACTCGCCTGCTACGTTCACAGTGTTGTCGCGTTAGTTTTGAGCTGCAGACAGTAGTGATATATATATCTTCCAACACTATCTCTGAATTTTGTTAACTGCGCTTTTTTTTGGAAAATACAGAGGTTTTTAAAGATTTTCACCGGCTCCCAGACACATAATTTTCGACAGCCCGGAAAACTCTGATTGGTCAAAAAAAAAAAATCAAAACATTGAACCTCCAGAGCAATTCAGTAAAAAGAAAAAGGGCGCCTCTAGCCGCTTGCGCAGAAAACGTCTCGGGGCACTTGAATTTCCGGCAGCGAAAGAGTGAACATCGTAGCTCACCATAACTACTCGTGGACAACTAATGTAAACAAACCACCTCGAAAGGAAAAAAAAACCTTTTTTCTGTCGCAGCCTAAATAATAATAATAATAATAATAATAATAGTGGTGGTAATAATAATAATAGTGGTGGTAATAATAATAATAATAATAATAATAATAATAATAATAATAGTGGTGGTAATAATAATAATAATAATAATAATAATAATAGTGGTGGTAATAATAATAATAATAATAATAATAATAATAATAGTGGTGGTAATAATAATAATAATAATAATAATAATAATAATAATAATAATAATAATAAAAGAGAACAATAAGTTTTATCTATATTCACGCACTTAAAAAAAATATAGACATTATTATCTTCACATTTTTTATAACGAAGCGTATCTTTGAACAACGATGTCTGTTAAAATTTCGACAATACCAACGGACTACTATTTTCATGAACATTTCGATTTTTCTCAAACGCAAATTTTTTCTCGCAAACGATGCACATTTCCGTTATAATCCAATCGAGAAAATAATTTTAATGACGCCCTGAATATAACGCGCTCCCTGAAATATTCTTAGACGTTCTTTACGTATCATTTAACTCAAACTTTTTTTATTCTGTTCTCCGTCATAATCGAAGCAAAATATGACCTCGAAAACCTGAAAGGACAAATTTTCCTGTTGCCTTTATTCTTAATAATCAGTTTGTTCAACAAAACTATTTTCCGAGGACCAGTTCTTGTTTACCTCAGCCGAGGAACACTTCGCACGAAGAGACATGATTACGCACATGTAACGAGCACCTGAAACGAACGAACGTCACACTATAGCACAGACGTAACTCTAGCGAAATGCATCCACTGGTACAACGAACGAAAATTATTTCCTTATTTGAACGAATGACGAAGTCTAACAAACATACCATCACGCACGCGTTTTATATATGGATTTTGCTGTGGACGACGAAGTCTCAAAACATTCCGTGACACACGCGTTTTAGCTATGTATCAAAACTTTAAACCTTCTTCACTTTACCGAAATATGTTTTTTTTTTGCCATGTGCGAATAGAAAAAAAATAATTTCAGCTTTCGATTTCATCATGGAGAACGTGTGGCAACAAGCTCACTGCAAAACTCAAATAGCAACTCTCACGCTATTTCAACTCCAGTTTTCCACAATTATGGAAAGGAAAAAGCGACAACAAGCCTCTCCAGCGTCATGTTACACGCATCAAGCCTCTCCACGGCATATCAACCCTTTCCAGCAACACCTCACAGGATATCAACCTTTTTTAGCAACAAACGCGACAACCAACACAAAGATGTTCACCAAACACTGTACACTCCTGGATTTCACAACGATTCACCTTACCTCACCGAAGTTCTCCAGCTAACATGAGTAAGCTGCATCATGCACACTGATACACTCATCCTGGACGTTCAGACCGTACCGACCACTGAGTACACCCGAGCACCTGAACAACGTTGATACCGCTCTCTACGGACGGAAAAATTTCCTCGCAGACCCACTTATAACCATAAGCGTGTAGTCGACACATTCGCAACCAACGTGAACCAACTTCAACCCATCGTGCTGACCCTTGCGCACGCTTCATAGACTCCATGGCAATACAGTCTATGACCGCAACACTTGCACTCAAACTCATAACGTCATTCCTGTGACCATTCCACAGTTGTACAAGTTTGCACACCTTTTTTTCCTGATATCCTTTAACGTCACAACTCTATCTTTACACCCTTCTACTTAATAAATAAAAAAAATCTCTCTCATTCTCTATACAGTGGACACACATGCAAACATATATATGCATGCTTTTTCTTCAATTTTCTTTTCTCTAGCTTCCAGCTAACTAGGAAGGGAGTATTGTGGGAGTTGAAAACTCTCAGCCTAACTTGATTGTCGCCCTTTAACTCAGAAGAGCGACCTAGCTACGTCACTTCCTGTTCCCAATATTTCTTCCTCTTTTGCGCTGGACTTTCAAGCAGTCAAGATGTGACAAACACCGCTCCGGTGGGGCCATGAGCCACCGCCACGTCCTGACTAGCCAGTCAACCGCAAGTAACGTTACTCATCTTTCAATGAACTCTTATTCTTTCTATCACTCTTTCCTGTATATTTATGCAAATAAATTGTATTTGTTTCGTTGATATATTACGGTATTTTTTCGTCTTCATTATGCGACCTTTTGTCTTTTCAATTCCTCTACCATTAAATACATCCACCATTATATACAACGTGGGGACGGGATCGTCTATCGCACTGCAGACCGTCCTGTCTCCAACAAGAGTTTCTTTCTCAATTTGGAATGATTTAATTCCACTGAAAATAGTGTTCTCGTGATTAACTGATTTAAAATGACTTCTTTCATTCCCTAAGCCATAATTACTTGCATTTGCTTCTTAGGATTAAATTATGTGAGTGTTAAGTCTCAAGTTAGCACAATTTTTTATTTTTTTAATGCTTTTTTGGCATTCACCCGACCAATCGAATTTCACGTCTTTTTATAGAAATGTATTTTTATAGAATTTAATGTATGTGCATGTTTGGAATGTAACAATTATAATAATTAGCTAACTCAAAACATGACTTTAAAACATGACTATGTTCTTTAGTGCTGGCATATTTTTAATTGCTTACATTTAGATCTGCTCTTCTGTTGTTGTTCATAAATTACCTGCCCCAAATATTTCATTTCCACTGGAAAAAATTCACTTTCTAAGCTGAATTTTTATGTGTGACAAGATAGAGTGTCATGAGTGCAGGCAGCGAGGTACAGACTGTTGTGGAGAGGGTGTTTGACCAGACGAGATGGGGTGGGGAGTGCAGAGAAATGCAAAGATTAAGCTAGCAAAATAGGAGCAACTGTCATTATGGGTTTGTTACACACTAACCAGATGGCATATTGTCTCAAAAACGGAGACAGAATTAAAATTATCTCCTTAAGATGTCAGGGAGGATGTTTTGATTTAGAGGGACATTGCTGATAAAGACGTACACAGCATTGAGTGAGGAGATCCAGAAAAACTGCCACAGATATCACGGAGAGGGAGAGGTGTTGAGTGATTGAGACAAAAGGGACCCTGAGAGGAAGAGAGAAAGAAGGGTGTTTTAACTACCCTCCCTCCCCGAGAGAGATGAGAAGAAAAGGGGTTGGATTCGTGAAATGATGTTATGATGTTAACTAGATTGTGTTAACGGGGTTTGTGACTTTTACTTGGTCTGGTCAGACAACGTTCTCTGTCGCCTTAAATTAGACAGAGTCTGTTGTGAACTGATGAAATTAATAAATAGTTTGTTATTATTATCTATATATATAAAAGCGAAAATGTATGTATGTATGTATGTATGTATGTATGTATGTACGTATGTATGTATGTGCTTTTCCTTGATGTCCACAAAAGGCTTCTTTCAGAGAAGCGCTTGCTCGGTTCACAACTTCTTAAAACTTTTTATATCATCTATAAATTGTAATATCTCAGAGTTACCCACGGAGCTTGCCTGTCTATTTAATTTTATTGACTTTCAAACGTTAATTATTCAACATTTCCCACATCGGCATGCGTTACATTTGGTTTTCGGTAAAAAAAAAGCGAAACTCGACTCTAATCACAGGCCGAAAGCCAGTTGTCTCAAGAGAGCTAAGTAACGTTTGTTCAATGTCGACTTCGTCATATCAGACTGTAGCTTTCATTTCGCCCCTCCTAATAAACAGGGAGCGGGTTTTTAAAAACAAACAAACCGATTTATTCACCTCATTCAAAACTGTCCCACACAAAATGCTAACGGCTGAATACCTATCGCCGTCATGTCAATCAAAAACGCGCACCTGTTTTTTTTAAACACTTTACTATTTTCCAACTGCGCGTCGTGAAGGTTTCGTTTTTTTTCAAATTTTCGGGGTTTTTTTTTCACATACCCCGAAAAACACCCGGGCAACGCCGGGTACCCCTCGCTAGTCTATATATATAAAAGCGAAAATGTGTGTATGTATCTATGTTTGTATATGTGTTTGTATGTCCACTAATACTTTTGACAGACACGACGAAAATTCACAAACTCGGTATCATATTGAAGCTCTATCCTTCACTTGAAAAATATCGTAAAATTGGCCAAAACGTTAATTTTTTCACCCCGAAATCGACAATTTTCGACAGGGGAAGGGTCAATAAAAACGGTCCTCTCGTGACGACAACCGGTTTTATGCGTGCGTCAGATGACGTCATGACCTGATTTACTTTAAATAGTTGAAAAACTGACTAAATTTCATGTACGTTGTGTTAGCTCAGTTGGTTAACGCGTTGGTTTGTTATCTAAACGTTTTAGGTTCGAATCGTGGTGTGAGATGTCTTTCTTTTTTTCGATTTTTTAAATTTAAATATTGAACCAGTGTTATTTAAGCCATTTTTCATGTAACGTTTGTTTTTCTGTTTTTTTTTACTTTGCTTATCTACCCCCGACCACACACCCAAAAACACCAGGGTACCCACCGATTTTTTAAATTTTAATATCGAAACAGGCTTATTTAAGCCATTTTTCACGTGTTCGTTTTTCTGTTTTTTTTGTTTTTTCGATTTTTACATTTAACATCGTTCGTTTGCCTTACGTTAGTTTTTTGTGTTTTTTTTTTCGATGTTTTAATTAACCCCCCCGCCGCTTAAGTTTTAACGTTCGTTTTTATGTTTTCTTTTTTTACTTTGCTTATAACAAACAAACCTGGTCATTGACCTCATTTGCTGTCGTCGTCATCGTAACACTCGACGACTTCCGTGCGCACATCTGTCAATTTGGTTCTTACTTAAATAAATTCAAGCATCTTTCAGTAACTCATTCTGGCTGGCCGATTTTATTTTCAAACTTTGCCTCAGGGCTTCAGGTTCGATCCTACCCCCCCCCCCCCCGGTTTCTTTTTTATTTAACAGCACACACACCTCCAAACACCCGGGCAACGCCGGGTACCCCCGCTAGTCTATATATATATATATATATATATATATAAAGGGCAAAATGTGTGTGACCATTTTGTGTATGTCTCGCAAAGGCTTTTCTCGCACACGGTCCTGGGGGGGGGGGGGTTAGGATCGCTTACAACTGTTTATATAGGCCGTAGATAATAATATCTAAGATTTGAGAACGCATGTAGCATATAGATCTATTTACATCGACTTTTACAAAATTATTGCTATTTTGGTTTCTCGTGTGTTGATTAGGCTTTTTCGTATAAAAAGCGAAACTAATTCAAAGTTAACAACGTCCAGAAGCAATCAGCTTTGATCAATCTTGTATATCAGACAATTGCTATTCAATCTGGACAATTAAAAAACAGTCAAATTTGGGTAAACAAACCCAAACGCTGCCTCGCAGCAAAAGTTAACTGCATGACTTCTATTTGACCTTCTTAATTAGGTCAAATGGAAGCAGCAGACTTAACTTTTATTGTGGACGCTTGTTTTTAAAAGTTAAATAAATAAATTCAAACGTGTCTCCGTTGTATATCACGGTGGCCCAATGGTTAACGTCGCACTTTTTTTTTCACACTTTAATTTCCAACTATGTCTCAAGGGTTCGGGTTCGATCCTCATACTCACCTACCAAAACTTTTTTTTATTTTAACCCTCCCTCCCCCCGGAGTTTGGATTTACCAAAAATCACACACACACCTCAAAACACCCGGGAATCGCCGGGTACCCCCCGCTAGTTGTTTATAAACCAGAGTTCTGTTTGTTTGTGGTAAGGACTCTTCATTTGCTGCAAGCTGATCGGACCAGCAGAGGGATTAATAAACCCGGAAACTACACAGGACAGGGACGATTGGATCGAGAAGCAAAGCGCCCCACCATTGAACACGATGCGGTGAAGACAATCATAGGCCACCTTGTGACGGGACAACGCACGATCGAAAAAAGCACACGTCATATTGAGTGCCGTTCAACAAAGAAAGTGACTGGTCATAGTTGCCACATTCCTTTATTTTCTTGAATACTTCCAAAATAGGTTTATGTGCTTTCCTCATAATTTCTTTTAATTAATACTACAATAGCCGTGACCCGTTGAGTCAGTATATGTTATAGCTAGCTATGGAATAGTGAGTATACAGAATTAATGTGCAAATGTGATACTTGTGACAGAAAGAAAATATTTTTAATAATTACATAAATGAATCAATAATATATTTATATATTTTTGTTCCATAACAAAAACATTCGTGTGAAAGTATATTAAAATGAAAAAAATATACATAGCTTTCTTTGAGTTGTTTCAACATCAAACTTTTTTATACCCCCAGTATATATGTGTGTGTATGTGATTATTTTCATTCGGTTTCATATAAATAATGAAAAATTATTAATTGACACATGTTTAATTGCGTTTTTTGTTATGATAAGGTGCACCGAACTAAGTATTATGGTATCTGTTCGATATGAAGTTAGGAATTAATATGAATTAGTACATTACTCTATAAGTATGGCATGAAACACTTACCATAAATCAATGGCTATAACCTTTGCCCACTTTAACAGGCTAAAATGTCTATTGTTTGTATAAACTTCAAAGTATTAATAAAGATTTGTAAGTAATTTTGATGTCTTTAAACTGCCAATTACGGAATCTAATGCAATAAAAAAGACTTAAAAAGTTGAAATCATAAAAAACTAAAGCAAATATGTAGAAAAGTAACTGCTATTGCGATTGTTGCCGTTAGTGAGAAATTCACTTTTAAAATTAAAGGGATCTGAAATAGAATTTAGCGGAAAATGGTTTCTTCATTTTTTTCTTAACCAACTGTGAGATGTCACTTTTATTGCCTTTGGTAACAGTTATTTATTTGTTATATTCCATTTATAAAAAAAAGACTTAGATGTTGTTATGGGTTTATAGTTAAGTAGATTCTTTTTATTAACATGGTTTTAACAACTGGACAAGCTGATTTGAGTTGTGTATATATCGACGAATAATTTTAACGTCTTTAAACTGTCAATTACAGAATGTATAACATTTTTTTAAATAGTTTAAATCGTAAGCAAATGTTTTGTTTTTGTTTTGTAATGAGAAATACAAATAAAATTTGTAAAATGCCGATGTAAAAAAAAAAGCAAAAGTCATTTACAGTTTTGTTTTTATTTGCATATTTTTGACATGAAAAAATTGTCGATTAAAAAAAAAAAGCTTCCGTGGCTTTGTTTTTATTTATTCATGTATGCACAGAATTTTTCAGACCAGAACTTGTAAACGGGATGGACGGTTTCAACGCCCAAAACTATTTTAGTTTTATAATAGACAGCATCAAGGTATGTGGAAGCAAATTAAAGGTCTGATAGTGTGGGAACATGATGAGAATTAGCAGTGAACCGGATGTTAACGCATCCACCATGAGAGACAAAATGAAAAATCGTCTTTTGCACATGGCTCCACGCATCGCTTCTGCTTGAGAAGAAAAAAAATAAGATAACCACAAAATAATTATCAACCAATGGCAGAGCTCCGCACCTAAAATAAACACCTCAAATATCACAGTCACTGGGAGCCAGTTTGCCACTATAAAACCAGGGTTTTTAGGGAACCAGGAGAGAGGAGAAGAAAGAAGACGAAGACGCCGGGCTGCTAGCGCTGATGAAAGAAGTCACTCGCTTTCCAGTTACAAGCCAGGACACGCATCACTGACAGCAGGCTGACCGGCCTACCCTAACCCTCTCCATCGTCCAAAAGATAAGTTACATTTTACGAACATTCATTCCTTTTCAATTCATACATACCTACAAACAGTTTACGAACATTCATTCCTTTTCAATTCATACATACCTACAAACATTTTACGAACATTCATCTCCTTTGTTAAATCCCTTTTTATAAATACAAAGGCCATAATAGCATAATATCGATGACTTGTTGAAAAAATTATCAGCATGACTTGCAGTCTGTTTATCTTCTACAGCTGTCTATGAATATTATACATTTCCAACAAGCCAAATTTTGAGAAAATTTATCGTCTATTTAAATTAGTAAAAATACTTTCTGCATTTGGTAAAGGGTAATTTATGTCTTAAGCATTACATTAGGACCCCCCTCCAAATAAGAATATGCGTGGACTATTCAAGCGGTCTAAATGATTGTTCAAGCCAGTTGAATAGTTCACACATATTCTGATTTATCAACTCCATCCTCCCACTTCGCTCCACTAGCTAGCCTTTTGATATAACTACATGCAGTCCGTAGCCATCCTGCAATAGGGTAATGGCCCACCAGTCTTCAACATATTGAGAAGAGTTCTCGCCTGCTCAATTTTTCCGACACCTCCAGGATCTCATTTCCCCTCCAGAACACTAACCGTCCTATCTGGTCCTTTCTTAGTAGGAGCCCTAACACAGCTCCTCCCTCCAACGATTCCGGGCGTTTTGTAATTAGCCCAAAGCTGTTGAGGTGTTTTACTACGTCCTCTGCAGTTGTTACCGTCTCATCCACCAAAATATCAATGTAGGAACTGGTGGCTCTTCTGACTGCGTCCTCCTTGCTTAGCACCGTTTTGAGGATCGCTGCCATGATTTTTGGTGCAGAATTCAGGCCAAAACCCAACCTAGTCAGGCAGTACGTTCGGCCCTTGTATCTGACCAGCTGGTATTTCCAGAATTCCTGTGAAATGTGGATCTGTAGGTATGCAGATTTTAAATCCACAATCGTCGCAGCCTTCTGAATCTGCCTCCACTCTCGCATGGTCTCTCCGCACATGTCCATCACATCGCCTCCCGTGTGACACGCAACGTGTACGTTCAGCTCCCTGAAGTCCAGTACTGGCCGAACTTTTTGTTTTGTGGGCTGAACAACCGCCATTAACAGCAGCATCTGCCAGAGAACCTGGGTCTCTGCCACAGTCCTCTCTGCTTTTCGTCCTTTACAATTTCCTGCGGCAGTTTGCTTCGTTGAGCACAGCTACGATTCCCTGCTCACTCTCTTTTTTCCTGGCCAGCACCCTAGCCTGTGTAATCAACTCCGCCACCTCCATAGTATTTACACCGGGCAGTTGCTGCAGAGCTATAGAAATATGGTCCGGGAAGCCATTGATAAAGGCCATCTTAACCATCTGTCGACGGCCTCCTCCATTGAATCCTGCTAGTCCCGTCAACCTCCTGATATTGTTGGCGTAAACATCGACAGGCTCTCCGGTCCACACCATACGGCTTAGTTTACCATATGCCACAAACGGTCCTTCGGTAAATGCTTCCTTCAACTTTTCCTCAATGGCGTCAACAGACAGTCGATCCTCCTCTCGCATCTCCAGATATAGGGCCAGAGCATCACCATCAAGATACAGCGGTATCAAGCTGGCTACATCCGCGATGTCCCGCAACTTAGCGACAAGTTTAACCTTGGTCAGCCAGGTTATAACATCTCCCTCTCCAGAGAACGTCTTAAACATTTCACTGCTGATCCTCTTTGCTTCCATAGTTCCCGCCGAAATAGCTTGTAGTGAAGTAGAAAAAAAAGAAATTTAAAAAAAATATATAAGACACAGCTGTTCCTTCCAAAAGGTCGAGCTCTTCAACGTCCAAAAATAATTCACCGTCACAAAAATAATTCACTGTCACTTCTTCCAACCGTCGTTTCACTCTCTGCGCTCCTCACCCATGCTTAAAAAAAAGTACCGTTTATATGCTGTCCATTTCTCCACTTATGCAAATTGACTATCAGCCAGAGCCATCTAGTTTTCCATTTCTCCAAACAGCCAATTTGCAAAGGGGGACAACTCAAACCACAGTTCTGCTAAACCCAACTTTCTGAGTAAGAAGCTCACTTTCTAGCTATTTGGCCAACTTTTGAAGTCCAGTTGAAAGACATCCTCGTATCTTGTATAGTATGCTTCAAAATGCTTTTCTTCCTCCGGCTCATAATTAAATGTGTCTATACTATTAAAAATAGTTGTATGGGAGAAATTAGCACTGTCAACACTTTCTTGATTATTCTTTAGTAGTTCCAGTGTTTTAGCAAAACGTTCATTTTGCCTTTCTTCATGTGCAAATGTTAATTTCTTTTGCCTTTCTTCTTGTTCAAATTGTAATTTTTTCTGCCTTTCTTCTTGTTCCAGTTGCCATTTCAATAATTTCTCATCTCTTCGTTCATCTCACTCGGCTTGTGCCTGTTGTTGGGTCTGCAAAAATTGCATTAACATTCTAGATACATCTTCCATTTTTTTTAGTGCATTCTAAAATATAAACTGGCTTGTGTTACAACAAAAATTGTTCAGAGTTCCTGTTTTCACTAAATAATAATATCGCTGCTCGAATAATATTTTCTCACTTCGCTAGCGAGTCAAGCTCATCCAACCCAATAAAAATTGAGGCTTTTACCGAAACCACCAAATACGATTGACTTTTCCGTTTTAGGCACTTCCTAATAAGTAACAGCAGAACTTAAGTACAACTCTTTCCACAAAAAAAAAACAAAGATTTTCAACGCGAGTCACAATTGAAAAAAATAAAATGTATGGACTACATTTAATTCTTTTTTTTTTCTTATGTGATGTTTTACTGTCTTATATCCGTTATCCAGTGACAACTTCAGTTTAAAAAAAAATTCTTTCCTTGATTTTAGTTTAACTGTGGTATTTTTAATACCGAAGAGAGAAAAAAAAATTTGGTTTACCAAAAAGTCTTTAGTGATGTTTTGCTAACGGAGGACAGCGATTAGGAAATCCACTGGTGAACTTTTTTTTCCCACATGTTACTTTCTTGTACGTTTGCCCTTCGTAATTTAGTAATATGAATCTGTTTGTCGTTTTACAACAAAACAAAAATTCACTTTTACAGTTTGTTGTTTTTTGTTTTTTTTCAAGATGGATTCCAAGAGAAATGGCGTAAATTGTCGCTTTTGCCACGCTAGAGTTTTTTTTTCTTTTTTTTCTTTGAGACTGCAATTAACGGTTTGTCTTTTTTTTTCTTGACTAGTATTTTAGTAAATACAATACTATCAATCGAGGTTACTTTTTTTCCCCCCTGACTTGAGTTGAACTTCTCTTTAGCGTAAAATCCGTTTTTATGAATATTTCATTCGTCAAAACTTGTATTCCTTAGAAAGGTCAACCGTTGCGTTGTACTCTTTTTTTTTTAGTGAGTTCTTTCCATTTCTTCATCAAACTGTTATATTTGACGTTCATCTTCGTCGCCAACTGTTATGTTTGCAGGCTGAACCAAATAACGTATAAGGTGTTCGAACATGTTTTCCCTCACATATATGTACGCGCACACACACGCACACACACGCTAACATACACACATATACGCACACACACACGTACGCATATACACAGCCTCATACACACACTCACATTCATGCGCATACACACACCCGAGCTGTGACGTCACTTCCTTTTAAGTGAAAACCAGACATGCGCACACAGAACACTAACTCAGTATAAAAGTCAACAAAACCTGTTAACTTCCCTTTTTTAGTCTGGACCAGCGTTCGACCTGTTGAGTCGACAAACCGACCGCGGCTCTAACTCCCCTTTCGTCTTGGTCCATCGACACAGACATGTGCGCGACGTTCTACTGAGCTTAACACTTTCTTTCTACAGACGGCTTGCCACTTCGCGTTTCTCTATTGCACTCCCTTTCCTTCCACGCGCGTAGTCGTCGACGGCTGAATGAACACGTGTACACCGAAGACTTTCATTTCTCAACAGAAAATAAACGACATGTTTATTTTATTTCAACATTTGAGTTCTCTGTTTCCTTCGTTCAATTCGTTTCATTATTTTTTCTTGTAGCGAGTTAGGGTATTTTATATCCTGGTCCGCAACAAAGGCAATACAAATGAAGACTCAACAAACAAAGGTAGATCAATAAGAAATGTGTTAGGAAAAGTATATTTACATAATGGTTGTCAGGTAAGAGAGCCTTGGCTGGAGAACATATCTGCTCTCGGCTCGGCCTTCGGTGGCTTCTGGTTAACACACTCAGACTAACCGAGTCTTGTTATTTATGTGTAATATTATCCACATATGTAAATGAGTGGGTGCCACCACAACAACCTGTAACACGGATTATCTATTTTTAAATAAAATTCTCAACACCTGTAACACGGATTTAATTTGAAATTAACATTTCTTTTTTGACTTTATTTTCTTTTTAATCACATATTTGAAATATCATGTGTTTCAATTTTAGCTGTGTCTGTTCTTGAGTTAAAAATTCATTTACATTGCTCTGCTACATTTTGTCATGTGATTTTCTTTTTTTTTTATTAAGTTTAATAGGCACAACCACAGCCGTGTCTAAAACGTCAACGTTTTACACAATAACATCAACGTCATCATTTCGTGTGTTTTCTGAGTCAATTTCTATTGATGAACACTGGAAGTAATATTTTTTTGCTATCGGATTTTCATATTTACCTTGTTTACAATGTAAATATGAGAAATAGATTTTTTAACGAACTACACAAACGTGAATTAATAAAATAAAATAAATTTTAACGTCTTCTGTTGACACTTATACATCTAAAGATAATGTTGTTTACAGGCCTTCGTACTTTTTTTAGAAAAAAGCGACAGAAAATAAAGATCACCCTCTATCATTTTAAAGAATAAAATCAAAACGAATTTTTTTAGGTCGATTTTAGATTTACAATTTTTATTAACTCAAGAGTCATATATTCTATTATGTGAATATATTTTTTTAATATTGAAAACATGTTATAAAAAATTGTTGTTTAAACTTCATATCGCAGAATACTTCAATTTAATATCATTTTTAAAAATAATTATTTTTTAACATTCTCTTTTTTGTTGTAATTCAAATAATTATATTACCGAGAAAAAAAAATATCAAGAAAAAGTGTTTCTTTTTTTTAACAAAGTAATATCAATTTTATGTCCAATTTTATTACAACTTAAGGGTAAGTGAAATAAATAACGGGATATATATATATATATATATATGTGTGTATATGTATATATATATGTATATATATATGTATGTATATATATGTATATGTATATGTGTGTATATATGTATATATATAAATGTATATGTGTGTATATATATAAATGTATATGTATATGTGTGTATATATATATGTGTATGTGTGTATATATATATATGTATGTGTGTGTGTGTGTATATATATATATATATATGTATATGTGTGTATATATATATATATATATATGTATATGTGTGTATATATATATATATATATATATATATATATATATATATATATATACTAGCATGGGTACCCGGCGTTGCCCGGGTCGACATAAAGTTCCGTTTTGAACACACCTACTATACTAAGGATATTAATCATTTTCATCGTGGGTAACGTCCATCCACACCCTCCCACGCACAACAATTTAAAAAATAAAAGAACAGATAAAAACATGTAAATGTAATCACCCCACAAAAAGAAGTACGTGATACTCTCTCCACCAAGTGAGATTCTAACAATAGTAAAAATCATTTATTTATGGGCGTCCGAAAAGGTTATGCTTAAAAATATGCGAAGGGAATGTGGTATTATATTGGAGCATTTCCTTTACCCTATCTCCTCCCTCTTTGCCGTTCAACAGTCGACCGAAGTAAAAGATTCATAAGGAAACATCCTTATCTCGAGGAAGTTCTTCCACCGGCAATGAACAGCCGTGAAAAAATAAAATAAAATAAAATAAAATAAAAATATTAAGTTTTTTTGAAAAAAAAAAACGTAATTTTTTACCTGTACTTTCATCTAACAATTTACGCTTCTCGTAAACATATTTTTACATATTTTCTTTAATATATATATATATATATATATATATATATATATATATATATATATATATATATAATTACTGTGGATCCTCCCCCCCCCCAAAAAAAAAAACTTGTCTGAACAAAAGGTCTTGAAAAAAAAACAAAAAAAAACTTGTACTTACACTTGAATTTACGGTGAAAAAAGTAAAACTTCTTTCATCTTTTCTTGAAGGAAAAAAAAAACAAAAAAACTTTTCGTTGATAAATATTTTGCAAAAAAAAACAAAAACAAAACAAAATATATAAAATAAAATAAATAAATATATTTTCAGTCCTTTAAAGGTAGGTTTTTGTTATTTTTGATTTATATTTGTATCTTTTTCCAGTTTGTTTGTCTTTAAAGCGTCTGTTAGAACGCTCGGTTTAAACCGATGATTGCCGATCTCGCCCGATCCATGCTTGACGGTAATTCTCAAAAATCCGGGTCAAATTATGCAAACATATCGAATATTTAAAAATAAAACAAAGCATCTTTCTGTCAATTTATTTGGGAAGTGTTTGTCTTTTTATCTTTCGAACTTCGGAACGTATAAAAAAACTCATCAAGGGAAATAACTCTACTCGTTTCATAAAAAGTCGATGTCGGAAGTAATAATTCCAAATAAATTTAATTAAATATATTATCAATATAATTGTTATTTAGAGTTAATGAAATAACAATCTTAAATAGAACACTTAAAACAACTCTTTCGCTAGAAACTTAAACTAACATACGGCTATTTAGTTAGTACAATTGGTTTTCCTTAATATAATAAACAAATGAGGTGACCTCTTAATCGTATATTTTTTAAAGAATCATACTATATATAGAAATAAATGAAATACTAAACTAATGGATCTTTTGTATATATTAATCAAATTGTGAAAAAACAAACAAACAAACAAACAGACAGGAATACGAATATATATATATATATATATATATATATATTGTAAGAATAAATTGCTTTGACTTTTCTGGAAATAAAGGATCGTGGTTATTCCCCTTGGCCGGAATTAAGGATTCCGCCATATTGATTCTCAGAAAACCCGTGTATAATTTTAAGTTGATAAAACCTTACGAAAGGCATTCCTGTTTACTCTTTTATCTCTACTTATCGTTTCAATTTTATAAACTTAAAAAAAAAAAAAAGAAAGTGTAGCGTCTACCCCGGAACTAATTTCAGCAGTGACATTGAACATTCACCGTTTCCGGAGAGCTCCAAGAAAAAGACAAAAAAAAGTCGTGGCGCAAAATTTGAGGAGTCTCTCGCCCTCTTTCTGCTTGCGCACCCCAGAGGAGTAAGACGCGTTACTGCCACGCTCTGTCGCTCGTGCGTGACACACCCTGTGCCGATTCCATTGGTGAAACCACACACACACACACAAAAAAAAGAAAAACATTCTTATCTATTCCCTCTGCTCCTTACCCGAACGAATTTTCTAAAAAAAATTAATTCCCAACTTAACGTCAAAAACATTTGACCAGTCAGGAAGGATTTTTTCTTCTTTATCTTCGGACTAAAAATAACACGAGTATGATACACCAGGGCAAATAAATTCACATCTATTATAACAAGCTAAGTCTGATGATTTGTTTTTAATGGATTTTTCTAAATATTTACTTTCGTATTGATGTTTTTGAAAAATTAATTTTAAGTCAGCTGTTCGTTGTTTTGCCCAGCGAGCACCTCGCTTCACTGGTGACCCCTTTTTTTTCATCAGACTTTGGCAGAACACGCAAGGAATTGTGGATATTATCAATAAGGAAGAATTACCTGTAATCACACAAGGGAAATTTCTCAGCGACCACGTGCACGCCGAATGGTGTACATGTCGACCTTAGCGGCACATTGGTTTTTCTAGACGTAAAAGATCTCACGGAGATTTTCTGCGATCATCGTTCTCTTCAACGCGTTCCCCACGATGGACAGTGAGGCGTTTCCTTCAACGACGGCTACTCAGGCTATTTTGAGGATTCCTCCTTTTTGGACGCACGATCCAACATTATGGTTCGCACATGTAGAGGCCCAGTTCTACACGCAAAGTATTCTGAGCGATGTGACGAAATTCAACCACGTGGTGGCCGCATTAACGCATGAAGTAATGGCGGAGGTTCGCGACCTGATCATATCACCCCCTGGATCGATCAGCTACGATTATTTCAAATCGGAATTGATTCGTAGGACAACAGATTCACAGCAGAAATGCCTTCGTCAACTTCTCGTAGAAGAAGAACTTGGAGATCGGAAATCGTCTCAGTTACTCAGACGTATGAAGCTGTTGATGGGTGAGAACTCACTACCGCCGGACATACTTAAACAACTTTTCGTCAATAGACTGCCATCGAGTATTCAAATGATACTCGCCTCTTCGAATGACTCAACAACCATTGAGGAGCTAGTGGACCTAGCCGACAAAATTATGGACGTGACCGTTTCCATAGCCCCAGTTCACACGCACAGCTCTAATGATGCCCTGCCTAATGTTGCAAACCCCTCCACGGATATACGCGAGGAACTAGAGCGACAGGCTCAAATGATTCACGACCTGAGTGAACAGTTACGTGGCCTCGAGCTCAAACCAAAAATGCATAAGCACCCCACTGAGCGAATCCGTCCCCGGCGATTAAGCAGCAGTCAGAACAGCGGTGGTCTCTGCAAGTACCACGCGCGTTTTGGTGAAAGAGCTTACCGATGCCACCAGCCATGTTCATATACGAAGAAACATCTCTCGGGAAACGCCCAGGCCAGGCAGTAGGAGCGGCAGACACTCCTGGCAAGAACAACATTCGTGGCACCCTGTACGTGACTGATAGAACCACTGGTATACGATTTCTCGTTGATACCGGTGCGGAAGTCAGTATCATCCCTAAGAAGTTCGTGAAAGAGAAGCATCCTCAATCAAACTATTTTCTACACGCAGTGAATTACTCCTCCATTCCTACTTATGGAGAGACATCGATAACATGAAATCTTGGATTACAGTGTGCACTATGTTGGGTCTTCATCGTCGCAAAGCTACCCGTTCCGATTTTAGGGGCGGATTTTCTGCACCATTACGGCATCCTTGTAGATGTCAAACGCGGCAAACTCATTGATAATAACACTGGACGTTCCGTGCAAGGCATAATCAGTGGGTCGACCGAGATCAGCCCAGTTATACGTAAAGACACTACGGATCCGTATACAGATTTGCTGCGAGGTTTCCCGGAATTAACTCGCCCTACATTTAACGGTGACAAAGTTAAACACGATGTCACTCATCATATCCAAACAAGAGGACTGCCTGTGAGCGCGCGCGCGCGCCCGCGCAGACTTAAACCCGATCATTTAAGGGCGGCTAAACAAGAATTTCAGCACATGTTGGATTTAGGCATTATTCGACCCTCTAATAGCAATTGGTCATCGCCACTCCACATGGTGCCAAAAAAATCAGCCGGCAAATGGCGCCCTTGTGGGGATTACCGCGCACTTAACAGTCGCACTACTCCGGACAATTACCCTATTCTGCATTTGCAAGACTTTTCTAACTCGCTTCACGGAAAAACAGTGTTCTCCAAAATCGACCTTGTTCGCGCGTACAATCAAATTCCCGTACACTTAGAGGATGTTTCTAAGACTGCGATCACAACTCCTTTCGGCCTTTTCGAATTCTTATGCATGCCCTTTGGATTACGTAATGCAGGGCAATCTTTTCAACGCTTTATGGACGCAGTTTTGCGAGGACTACCGTTCATCTATGCATATATCGACGATCTCCTCGTGGCAAGTGTATCAGAATGTGAACACTTTCAGCATCTGCAGCAGTTATTTCACAGATTGACGGATTACGGCGTTATTATTAACCCCCAAAAATGTGAGTTTGGAGTTTTTTCACTTTCCTTTCTCGGCCATTTAATCGACAAAGAAGGTATCTGTCCCCTTCCAGAGAAAGTCCAATCTATAGTCGATTACCAAGCTCCCACTTCACTTCGTAAACTTCGAGAGTTCCTCGGTTTAATTAATTTCTATCGACGTTTCGTGCCCCATTGTGCTGAAATCGCGCAGCCATTAACCGACGTACTCAGAAATAAAAACAAAAAAAAATGAGATGATTACATTAAGCGAAACGGAATTACGTTCCTTCGATAAGGTCAAGCAGGCATTAACAGAAGCGACAATGTTGGTTTTTCCCCGTCCAGATGCACCCCTAGCTTTATCCGTCGATGCATCCGACGTTGGCATTGGAGGTGTACTGCAACAATTAGTGGATAATACTTGGCAACCACTAGCTTTTTTCTCAAGGCGTCTTCAGCACGCTGAAACCAAATACAGCACTTTCAGCAGGGAACTTTTGGCCGCATACTGCGCAGTTAAACACTTTCGTTATATGTTGGAAGGATCCACTTTCACACTTTTTACGGATCACAAGCCGTTATCGCATGCTTTGCTTGCCAAGCCCGGAAAACACTCACCCAGGGAAACTCGCCATTTGGATTTCATATCACAATTTACTGCAGATATCAAGTATATCAGAGGGAAGGAGAACGTAGTTGCAGATGCATTGTCGAGAATGCACATCGATGCCATTCAAGCGATTGACGAGATCGACCTCCACCAGATCGCCATCGACCAACGGGATGACGAAGAACTAAATCGCTTACGTCACTCCGAAAATCTAACTTACAAGCAAGTCCCAGTACCTTGTTCCAACGAGACAATATGGTGCGATGTTTCGAACGGTCATGAACGCCCCTATGTACCCCTTAAGCAGAGGCGGCTGTCTTCTTTCAATTACACAACTTGTCACATCCTGGCATTCGTTCCACGCAGAAGCTGGTGACTTCTCGTTTCATCTGGACAGCCATTAACCGAGACGTTCGCGAATGGACCAAGAGTTGCGTCCCTTGCCAGAAATCGAAAGTACAGAGGCATATTAAAAGTCCTCTTGCTACCTTCGCAACCCCTGAGGCACGATTTCAACACGTTCACATAGATTTAGTGGGTCCACTCCCACATTCGAGAAACTGTACATACTTATTGACTTGCATCGACAGATTCTCTAGATGGCCTGAAGCCATCCCCATCGCAGATATTTCCGCAGAAACTGTTGCCCGAGCCCTGGTTACACATTGGATATCGCATTATGGTGTGCCTTGCACCATCACAACCGATAGGGGCAGACAATTCGATTCCTATCTTTTTTCTGAGTTGTCTCGCCTACTGGGAATAAAACACATAAGGACTACCTCGCGGCAAACGGCATGATCGAGCGTCTGCACCGTCAGTTGAAAGCAGCTATTAGAGCGCATTCCGACCCTAACAGGTGGACAGAGTACCTCCCCTTCATTCTATTAGGCATCAGATCCACCATAAAAGCAGATATTGGCTTTACGCCTGCCGAAATGATTTACAGAACAACACTGACTCTCCCTGGACAGATGGTCGCACCGACCACTCCTACACGCATGCCTGACCCAACAAGTTATACCTCTCGTGTGAGGGAATACTTGGCGAAACCTTTTAACGTTGCCCCGAGAACACAGAACACACGCAATCACGTCCCCAAAGACATACAATCGTGGACTCATGTGTTTGTTCGGAACGATGGAGGCACAGCTCGACTGCAAACACCGTATTCCGGTACCTTTAAGGTATTGAAACGCTACTCAAAGTTCTTCGTTATCGACATTGACGGAAGACGAGATTCAGTCAGTGTTGATCGCCTGAAGAAAGCTATTCTGGATGACGATGTGCTAGCACGCAAACGGACACAAAACACTGCAGTTCAGAACGGAAATTTCAATTCACCAGTAATTAGAACTTCTACCAGATCAGGCAGATCAGTGTAACGTCCTCACCGATTTGCTGTGCATACCCAGTGATTTTTCCACTTTCTTTTGTTCGACATACTGTCTAGTAGGGGAGTATGTAGCGTCTACCCCGGAACTAATTTTGGCAGTGACATTGAACATTCACCGTTTCCGGAGAGCTCCAAGCCAAATTTGAGGAGTCTCTCGCCCTCTTTCTGCTTGCGCACCCCAGAGGAGTAAGACGCGTTACTGCCGCTCGTGCGTGACACACCCTGTGCCGATTCCATTGGTGAAACCACACACACAAAAAAAGAAGAAAAACATTCTTATCTATTCCCTCCGCTCCTTACCCGAACGAATTTTCTAAAAAAAATTAATTCCCAACTGAACGTCAAAAACATTTGACCAGTCGGGAAGGATTTCTTCTTCTTTATCTTCGGACTAAAAATAACACGAGTATGATACACCAGGGCAAATAAATTCACATCTATTATAACAAGCTAAGTCTGATGATTTGTTTTTAATGGATTTTTCTAAATATTTACTTTCGTATTGATGTTTTTGAAAAATTAATTTTAAGTGAGCTGTTCGTTGTTTTGCCCACCTCGCTTCAAAAGAAAAAAAAGTAAGCAAACAAACAACAGAAAAAAAATGGACAAATTACTGCAGCCGGACAGATTCAACGTAGAACCAACAGCTCCGAATTCGGAAAAAAAATCTATAAACACTGGAAATTGACGTTCGAGTATAATTTACGCACTTTAAACAACGGGAAAATAGAAAATAATGCACAAAATCTCTTTGCCTTTATTAATTCAGTCTCAGCGACAATATTTGAAATAATAAGCGATGCTACAGATTACAACAGCACCATAGAAACGCTAGACGCTGTTTACATAAAACCGGCAAACGTTATATTTAACAGACATCAACTTCTGACGAATAAACAGAAACCGGCACAAATTATCGACGATTTCATGCAATAAATAGAAGTACTTGCTAAATCTTGCGAATTTCAAGCAGTAAGCGCTGAGGAGAATAAAAAACAATATATCCGTGGCGCTTTCATTAGTGGCATCTCCTCCTTGTCTATTCTTCAGCGCCTACTCGAAAAACCATTCTCAACTCTACAGGAAACTTTCACAATGGCTAGGTCTCTAGAACAAGCGGAGAAGCATATGATAAGCTTTGATAACCAACCGAACGTAGCCGCTACCATAATTAAACCAGAAGACACTCCCTTAGCCGCTATAAAAGGAAATACCCTACCAAAAGGAATTTGTTTCTTCTGTGGGAAAACACGACATTCACGACATTCATGGACGTAACGCAGAGTGTAGGAAATGTAAGAAAAATGGCCATAGGGCGAAGGTATGTAAATCTTCATCCTCCACTGTTGCTGTGTTATACACCCAGCCCATCCCCCCCCCCTCCGCCAATCTCTCCTGACTAGGAACGGGTGCCAAATACACAACATACAAAATAAATGGGCAAGTAGTGAACACTATGATAGACTCCGGCAGCGTGGGGACGTTTATCAGTAAAAATACAGCAAGAAAACTGAAACTTTTTATTATTCCCAAACAGAAAACCGTAGCATTGGCGGACCCTAATCATCATGCCAAAATCATCGGCGAAAGTATTGTTGACATCTCACTAAACAGTAAAAACCACCACACTATGACAGTAGAAGTAATGAAGGACCTGTTCTGTTCATTGATATGATTATCGGAAAAGACCTCCTAAAACAATATAAAACTGTGACCCGGGGGAAAAACTTGTTATCGGAGCAATGGGTAAGAGGGACAGTTTTCCATGGATCAAAATTTCTCCTCCTCCCCTTTTCTCTCATCTTTCTACATGGACGAACCCTATTGCCACCTAATCTCGTCGTCACTCATTCACTGACAACATATTTATTAGAGAGGAAACTGCCAGAATGTTGAGGGAAAGGCATAATAGCCCAAGTTTTAGTGACCTCTAACGAGAATCAAAAAAAAAAAAAAAAAAAAAAAAAAAAAGAATGGTGGTCGGCTACAGCGACACCATAAATAGATTTACAGAATGGATGCCTATCCCATGCCCAACATTAATAAAATGATTGATGACATAGCTCGATACAACGTTTTTACAACACTCGACCTGAAGTCTGCTTACCATCAAATCCCAATTAGTCATGCTGATCGGAAATACACAGCATTTGAAGTAAATGGAAAACTTTACCAATTTACTCGTATCCCTTTTGGCGTCACTAACGGAGTAAGTGCCTTTCAAAGATGCATCGATGGCATTGTAGAAAGAGAAAAATTAACAGACACTTTTGTGTATGTAGACAATGTCACAATATGTGGAAAGGATCAAAAAGAGCATGACTACAACCTTTAAAGGTTTTATAATGTAGAAAAAAGATACAACATCATGTTCAACCAAAGTAAGAGCAACATTTCTGCTACTTCTATCACACTTCTTGATTACACAATCCAGAATAATCAAATTGCTCCTGATTACCTGAGGCTAAAACCACTCCTTGAAATGCCACCGCCGCTAAATTTCCGGTCTCAAAAACGAATAATTGGTATGTTCTCTTACTATAATAAATTCATTCGAAACTTTTCTGATAAGATACTGCCTCTCAACCATAACAAGGAGTTTCCACTGCCCCTGTCTATTCTAAATTCTTTTCAGACGCTGAAGACCGACTTAAGAAATGCTACCCTTATAACTGTTGATCCGGATAAAGAATTCGTAGTAGAAACTGATGCCAGTAATTACTGCATTGCTGCTACTCTAAACCAACAGGGTAGACCTGTTGCATTCTTTTCTCGGACACTAAACCCGAATGAGATTAGACATCATGCTGTCGAAAAAGAAGCTGCTGCGATTGTTGAAGCTCTCCGAAAGTGGCGACATTTCCTACTCGGGAGACATTTAAAAAGAGCATCAGTTTTATGTTTGATAATAAGAGGAAAGCTAAAATTAAAAATGATAAGATATGTTGTTGGCGGATCGAACTGTCACAATTCAAATTCAGTATTGTTTACCATCCAGGAACAGAAAATACAGCTGCTGACACATCTCTGCATTAACACACACTTTGCAAGACCTCCACGACTTGCATGTAAATGCCATCCTGGTGTCACACGACTCAGCCACTTCATCAGGACAAGAAACCTTCCTTTCTCTTTAGAACAAATTAAAAATATAACAGACTCGTGCTCCTCCTGTTAGTATCTGAAACCTAAATTTGCCAGTTGTAACAAAGAAACACTCATACAGGCTATACTACCTTTCCAGCGATTAAACATCGACTTTAAAGGCCCTTTACCTTCTTCTGTGCGTGGTAACAAATACTCACTATAATTGATGAATATATTCGCTTTCGTTTTGCCTTCCCCTGTAAGCAAAACCGTGAAACTAGCAAAACCATGATCCACTGCCTAAACCAACTATTTGCAATTTTTGGTATGCCTGATATGATACACACTGACTGGGCTGCCGACTTCCTTGCAGGAGAAATCAAAGATTACTTATATGGCAAAGGTATCGCTACCTCTAAAACAAGTAGATACCACCCTGAGGATAATGGGCAAGTTGAGAAACTCAATGGAACTTTATGGAAGGCCATCCAAACGACCTTACACTCTAGCAACATGAAACTACCCCATTGGGAAGATATACTACCAAACACTCTCCATTCAATTAGGTCATTACTATGCACTGCCACTAATACGATTCCTCATGACAATGTTCAAATATAGTTGTAAATCTTTCTCTGGAACTTCTGTTCCCACTTGAGCGAAACTAGGCCCAATATATGTCAGAAACCATACTAAGTCTAGTAAGCTCGACCCTCATGTACGATTACCCTCTGGTGCAGAAACTACTGTCAATGTGCGAGACCTGGGTCCTAACTTCTAAAATCAAGAACAACAACACAATGAAAACAATCCTGCAAGCCCTGAAGCCCCTAAAGAATCGCCAACTGACGAAAACAATATCTACGTGAAGGAGAAGAATCCCTTACCTGATCCTGAAAATATCCATGCTCCCCAAGATGTGGACGCTGAGGACTAAAATCTCTGTGAGTCAGTGCGGAGATCGTCCAGAATGCGACGATTTCCAAGTAAATATAAGGACTTCTTTACCTAGTACTGAACAGATTAAATTTAACTTCTGTAATTCCATACTTAATTATTGTTGAAGGGAAAAATGTTAGAATAAATTGCTTTGACTCTCCTGGAAATAAAGGATCGTGGTTATTCCCCTTGGCCGGAATTAAGGATTCCGCCATATTGATGGCTCGAAAACACGTGTATAATTTTAAGTTGATAAAACCTTTACGAAAGGCATTCCTGTTTACTCTGCTTTTATCTTTACTCATCATTTCATATATATATATATATATATATATATATATATATATATATATAGAGAGAGAGAGAGAGAGAGAGAGAGAGAGAGAAATATTTTTAATTATTTGATCATTTCAGCTTTAAAAAATCTTGCAATTTTTATCGACCTAGTTTTTGTAAAATGAAATATGAGGGGGGGGTACAGTGGCGTAGCATCAGTTTTTGCCGCCCGTGGCGGTCGTAAACAATTAGATCTGTTTTCACACGTAATTACTAAACGTTTACATGGACCCTCTCAAAGAATTCACAGTTGAGTATGAAACCGTTATGTGGACATATTTTAGTGCTGGCACGTTGGCCCTGTCCTGTCACTGAGTATATCTCTTATGACAAAATTAATGTTTGTATTTTTCGTTTGAAAATCTTTAAACCTAGTGCTTTGAAATGAATTGAATCAATTTATTTTCCGACCCCTGTTCTTTGATCGGCAGTTCTGTGAAATTTGAAATTATATCCCCCCCCTAATGATACTAAAATTTATTTTTAATCGATATTTATTCCATAATTGCTTAATGTTCCCATAATCTCAAATTACCTTAATTTACTCTTGTCTAAGTATGAAGAAAAAGAAAAGAAAACTACATTGGACTATCCTCTCCTTAATTTAAAAATTTTGGGTGGAGATCCGCTTCAATATTAATTGGACGTAAAATGATTTTTCATTTAAGCATTTCATTGTAGCATTTTAGAATTTTAGACTTTGTAGCATTTTAGAATTTTAGACATTGTAGCATTTTAGAATTTTAGCATTTTAGACATTGTAGCATTTTAGAATTTTAGACATTGTAGCATTTTAGAATTTTAGAATTTTAGACATTGTAGCATTTTAAAATTTTAGACATTGTAGCATTTTAGAACTTTAGACATTGTAGCATTTTAGAATTTTAGATATGTAGCATTTTAGCATTTTAGGCATTGTAGCATTTTAGAATTTTTGGCATTGTAGCATTTTAGAATTTTATACATTGTAGCATTTTAGAACTTTAGACATTGTAACATTTTAGAATTTTAGACATTGCAGCATTTTAGAACTTTAGACATTGTAGCATTTTAGAATTTTAGACATTATAGCATTTTAGAATTTTAGACATTGTAGCATTTTAGAATTTTAGACATTGTAGCATTTTAGAATTTTAGACATTGTAGCATTTTAGAATTTTAGCATTTTAGACATTGTAGCATTTTAGAATTTTAGACATTGTAGCATTTTAGAATTTTATACATTGTAGCATTTTAGAATTTTATACATTGTAGCATTTTAGAATTTTAGGCATTGTAGCGTTTTAGAATTTTAGACATTGTAGCAATTTACAATTTTAGAATTTTAGATATTGCAGCATTTTAGAATTTTAGACATTGTAGCATTGTAAAATTTTAGACATTGCAGCATTTTAGAATTTTAGACATTGTAGCATTTTAGCATTATATACATTGTAGCATTTTAGAATTTTAGACATTGCATCATTTAAGAATTTTAGATATTGTAGCATTTTAGAATTTTAGATATTGTAGCGTTTTAGAATTTTAGAACTTTAGACAGTGTAGCATTTTAGAATTTTAGACATTGTAGCATTTAAGAACTTTAGAATTTTAGACATTGTAGCATTTTAGAACTTTAGACATTGTAGCATTTTAGAATTTTAGAATTTTAGACATTGTATCATTTTAGAATTTTAGACATTGTAGCATTTTAGAATTTTAAACATTGTAGCATTTTAGAATTTTAGACATTGTAGCGTTTTAGAATTTTAGACATTGTATCATTTTAGAATTTTAGACATTGTAGTATTTTAGCATTTTAAGCATTGTAGCATTTTAGAATTTTAGACATTGTAGCATTTTAGAATTTTAGACATTGTAGCATTTTAGAACTTTAGACATTGTAGCATTTTAGAATTTTTGACATTGTATCATTTTAGAATTTTAGACATTGTAGCATTTTAGCATTTTTGGCATTGTAGCATTTTACAATTTTATACATTGTAGCATTTTAGAATTTTAGACATTGTAGCATTTTAGAATTTTAGACATTGTAGCATTTTAGAATTTTAGACATTGTAGCGTTTTAGAATTTTATACACTGTAGCATTTTAGAACTTAAGACATTGTAGCGTTTTAGAATTTTAGACATTGTAGCATTTTAGAATTTTAGACATTGTAGCATTTTAGAACTTTAGACATTGTAACATTTTAAAACTTTAGACATTGTAGCATTTTAGAACTTTAGACATTGTAGCATTTTAGCATTTTAGACATTGTAGCATTTTAGGCATTGTAGCATTTTAGAATTTTAGACATTGTAGCATTTTAGAATTTTAGACATTGTAGCATTTTAGAATTTTAGACATTTTTTTTTTTTTTTTTTTTTTTTTTTTTACAAAGGCATCACCACATTATCAAGGCCAAGAGGCCACTCAAGGATAAGGGTTAAAGAGTGTACAGTAGAAGTTGGTCAATATAGTAATCATTAGTAATGAAAATTTGGTAAATTTAATAACTTATATGGAACGGCTCATCAAGAACTTATTTACCTTAGACTTGAACACAACCATATTGTAGTCAGCTGGAAAGCAGGAAAACGGAAGACAATTCCACAGGCGTGCAGTTCTAAGAAAGAAGCTGTGTTCATGGAATCTATGTTTAGGTTTAGGCACAGATAAAGAGTGGGGGAAATTATTGATAGTGTTTACAGCTAGACGAGTGTTTCTTGTGAAAGTTTGGCGAGGGGGGACCATAGATTGAAGCTCAGTTGAACACTTTCCATGAAAATAACGATACATCAGAGACAAACTTGCAACATCTCTTCTGTGAGATAGAGGTTGTAAGGAGGAGAAAAGGACATCTCCTACGAGGCTACGAAGTCTATTTTGAACTCTATCAAGGCAGGACAAGTCCTTTCTAGCAGCTCCTGCCCAGATGTGGCAACAGTATTCCATCCTTGGACGTACCTGGCTCTTATATAGATAGAGAATAGCATCAGCAGTGAGATATCTACTGGATCGATAGAAAGATCCCACCATTTTTCCAGCGGCCTTGGCAACAGATTTGATATACGTGTTCCATTTAAGATCAGGAGTAATGGTCAAGCCCAGAAGCTTGTCAAAACTTGAGGCCTCCTGAAGACGAGAGCCATTCATTTCAATTGATGACAAATGTGGATTAAAATGTTGATGATGTAAAGAGAGAAGCTTGGTTTTAGATGCATTAAAAGTAACCAGCCACTCCTTTCCCCATTGTACTACATGCTCAAGATCAGAGGAGAGAGAATTGGAGAGTACTTGCTCGTTTACTGTCTTAGATGTGGTACCATAAACGGTAGTGTCGTCAGCATAAATGTCTACAAATGATGTAAGGATATGATTTGGAAGATCATTAATGTAGATCAGGAAAAGAGTTGGGCCCAGGATGGATCCCTGAGGGACACCGGCATTAATACTGTGAGCTTCTGATTTTTGCCCCTCAACTACTACTCTTATGAACCTATCAGAAAGAAATGATTTAATAATTGAGAAGACTTTTCCAGCTATACCATAGCTAGCGATCTTATGAAGTAAACCTTTATGCCATACCCTATCAAAGGCTTTAGATATGTCAAGAGCAATTGCCCTAGAAAGATTTCCACCGTCGAGAGATTTGCTAATCCTATGCGATATAACTGTAAGGACATCTGCTGTAGATCTAGCAGAACGGAAACCATATTGAGTGTCACTAAGAAGGTTATTTTTGTTGAGATGTTTGATTACTTCTGTATTTAACACAGATTCTAGCAACTTACTCATGACGCACAGGAGACTTATTGGCCTGTACTGAGAGGGGGATGAGCGATCACCTGAATTCTTAAATACAGGGCATACTGATGAGATTTTCCAGGGAGATGGGAAACTATTCTCCTTAAGACAACGTTTAAACAGTTTTGTAAGACATTGTAGCATTTTAGAATTTTAGACATTGTAGCATTTTAGAATTTTAGATATTGTAGCATTTTAGAATTTTAGATATTGTAGCGTTTTAGAATTTTAGAACTTTAGACATTGTAGCATTTTAGAATTTTAGACATTGTAGCATTTTAGAATTTTAGACATTGTAGCATTTTAGAATTTTAGACATTGTAGCATTGTAGAATTTTAGACATTGTTGCATTTTAGAATTTAAGACATTGTAGCATTTTAGAATTTTAGACATCGTAGCATTTTAACATTTTTGGCATTGTAGCATTTTAGGGATTGTAGCATTTTTGCATTTTTGGCATTGTAGCATTTTAGAATTTTAGACATTGTAGCATTTTAGAATTTTAGACATTGTAGCATTTTAGCATTTTAGGGATTGTAGCATTTTAGCATTTTTGGCATTGTAGCATTTTAGAATTTTAGACATTGTAGCATTTTAGCCATTGTAGCATTTTAGCATTTTAGGCATTGTAGCATTTTAGAATTTTAGACATTGTAGCATTTTAGAATTTTAGACATTGTAGCATTTTAGAATTTTAGACATTGTAGCATTTTAGAATTTTAGACATTGTAACATTTTTGAATTTTAGATATTGTAGCATTTTAGAATTTTAGATATTGTAGCGTTTTAGAATTTTAGAACTTTAGACAGTGTAGCATTTTAGAATTTTATACATTGTAGCATTTTAGAATTTTAGACATTGTAGCATTTTAGAATTTTAGACATTGTAGCATTTTAGAATTTTAGACATTGTAGCATTTTAGAATTTTAGACATTGTAGCATTTTAGAATTTTAGACATTGTAGCATTGTAGAATTTTAGAATTTTAGACATTGTTGCATTTTAGAATTTTAGACATTGTAGCATTTTAGAATTTTAGACATTGTAGCATTTTAGAACTTTAGACATTGTATCATTTTAGAACTTTAGACAGTGTAGCATTTTAGAATTTTAGACATTGTAGCATTTTAGACATTGTAGCATTTTAGCATTTTAGGCATTGTAGCATTTTAGCATTTTTGGCATTGTAGCATTTTAGAATTTTGGACATTGTAGCATTTTAGAATTTTAGACATTGTAGCATTTTAGAATTTAAGACATTGCAGCATTTTAGACATTGGAGCATTTTAGAATTTTAGACATTGTAGCATTTTAGAATTATAGACATTGTAGCATTTTAGAATTTTAGACATTGTAGCATTTTAGAATTTTAGACACTGTAGCATTTTAGAATTTTAGACATTGCAGCATTTTTGAACTTTAGACATTGTAGCATTTTAGAATTTTAGACATTGTAGCATTTTAGCATTTTAGGCATTGTAGCATTTTAGAATTTTATACATTGTAGCATTTTAGAATTTTAGACATTGTAGCATTTAAGAATTTTAGACATTGTAGCATTTTAGAATTTTAGACATTGTAGCATTTTAGAATTTTAAACATTGTAGCATTTTAGAATTTTAGACATTGCAGCATTTTAGAACTTTAGACATTGTAGCATTTTAGAATTTTAGACATTGTAGCATTTTAGAATTTTAGAATTTTATACATTGTAGCATTTTAGAATTTTATACATTGTAGCATTTTAGAATTTTAGACATTGTAGCATTTTAGAATTTTAGACATTGTAGCATTTTAGAATTTAAGACATTGTAGCGTTTTAGAATTTTATACACTGTAGCATTTTAGAACTTAAGACATTGTAGCGTTTTAGAATTTTAGACATTGTAGCATTTTAGAATTTTAGACATTGTAGCATTTTAGAACTTTAGACATTGTAACATTTTAGAACTTTAGACATTATAGCATTTTAGAACTTTAGACATTGTAGCATTTTAGCATTTTAGACATTGTAGCATTTTAGCATTTTAGACATTGTAGCATTTTAGCATTTTAGGCGTTTTAGAATTTTAGACATTGTAGCATTTTAGAATTTTAGACATTTTAGCATTTTAGAATTTTAGACATTGTAGCATTTTAGAATTTTAGACATTGTAGCATTTTAGAATTTTAGACATTGTAGCATTTTAGAATTTTAGATATTGTAGCATTTTAGAATTTTAGATATTGTAGCGTTTTAGAATTTTAGAACTTTAGGCAGTGTAGCATTTTAGAATTTTATACATTTTAGCATTTTAGAATTTTAGACATTGTAGCATTTTAGAATTTTAGACATTTTAGCATTTTAGAATTTTAGACATTGTAGCATTTTAGAATTTTAGACATTGTAGCATTTTAGAATTTTATACATCGTAGCATTTTAGAATTTTAGACATTGTAGCATTGTAGAATTTTAGACATTGTAGCATTTTAGAATTTTAGACATTGTAGCATTTTAGAATTTTAGACATTGTAGCATTTTAGAATTTTAGACATTGTAGCATTTTAGCATTTTTGGCATTGTAGCATTTTAGGGATTGTAGCATTTTTGCATTTTTGGCATTGTAGCATTTTAGAATTTTAGACATTGTAGCATTTTAGAATTTTAGACATTGTAGCATTTTAGCATTTTAGGGATTGTAGCATTTTAGCATTTTTGGCATTGTAGCATTTTAGAATTTTAGACATTGTAGCATTTTAGCATTTTAGACATTGTAGCATTTTAGCATTTTAGGCATTGTAGCATTTTAGAATTTTATACATTGTAGCATTTTAGAATTTTAGACATTGTAGCATTTTAGCATTTTAGGCATTGTAGCATTTTAGAATTTTAGACATTTTAGCATTTTAGAATTTTAGACATTGTAGCATTTTAGAATTTTAGACATTTTAGCATTTTAGAATTTTAGACATTGTAGCATTTTAGAATTTTAGACATTGTAGCATTTTAGAATTTTATACATCGTAGCATTTTAGAATTTTAGACATTGTAGCATTGTAGAATTTTAGACATTGTAGCATTTTAGAATTTTAGACATTGTAGCATTTTAGAATTTTAGACATTGTAGCATTTTAGAATTTTAGACATTGTAGCATTTTAGCATTTTTGGCATTGTAGCATTTTAGGGATTGTAGCATTTTTGCATTTTTGGCATTGTAGCATTTTAGAATTTTAGACATTGTAGCATTTTAGAATTTTAGACATTGTAGCATTTTAGCATTTTTGGCATTGTAGCATTTTAGAATTTTAGACATTGTAGCATTTTAGCATTTTAGACATTGTAGCATTTTAGCATTTTAGGCATTGTAGCATTTTAGAATTTTATACATTGTAGCATTTTAGAATTTTAGACATCGTAGCATTTTAACATTTTTGGCATTGTAGCATTTTAGGGATTGTAGCATTTTTGCATTTTTGGCATTGTAGCATTTTAGAATTTTAGACATTGTAGCATTTTAGAATTTTAGACATTGTAGCATTTTAGCATTTTAGGGATTGTAGCATTTTAGCATTTTTGGCATTGTAGCATTTTAGAATTTTAGACATTGTAGCATTTTAGCCATTGTAGCATTTTAGCATTTTAGGCATTGTAGCATTTTAGAATTTTAGACATTGTAGCATTTTAGAATTTTAGACATTGTAGCATTTTAGAATTTTAGACATTGTAGCATTTTAGAATTTTAGACATTGTAACATTTTTGAATTTTAGATATTGTAGCATTTTAGAATTTTAGATATTGTAGCGTTTTAGAATTTTAGAACTTTAGACAGTGTAGCATTTTAGAATTTTATACATTGTAGCATTTTAGAATTTTAGACATTGTAGCATTTTAGAATTTTAGACATTGTAGCATTTTAGAATTTTAGACATTGTAGCATTTTAGAATTTTAGACATTGTAGCATTTTAGAATTTTAGACATTGTAGCATTGTAGAATTTTAGAATTTTAGACATTGTTGCATTTTAGAATTTTAGACATTGTAGCATTTTAGAATTTTAGACATTGTAGCATTTTAGAACTTTAGACATTGTATCATTTTAGAACTTTAGACAGTGTAGCATTTTAGAATTTTAGACATTGTAGCATTTTAGACATTGTAGCATTTTAGCATTTTAGGCATTGTAGCATTTTAGCATTTTTGGCATTGTAGCATTTTAGAATTTTGGACATTGTAGCATTTTAGAATTTTAGACATTGTAGCATTTTAGAATTTAAGACATTGCAGCATTTTAGACATTGGAGCATTTTAGAATTTTAGACATTGTAGCATTTTAGAATTATAGACATTGTAGCATTTTAGAATTTTAGACATTGTAGCATTGTAGCATTTTAGAATTTTAGACACTGTAGCATTTTAGAATTTTAGACATTGTAGCATTTTAGAATTTTAGACACTGTAGCATTTTAGAATTTTAGACATTGCAGCATTTTTGAACTTTAGGCATTGTAGCATTTTAGAATTTTATACATTGTAGCATTTTAGAATTTTAGACATTGTAGCATTTAAGAATTTTAGACATTGTAGCATTTTAGAATTTTAGACATTGTAGCATTTTAGAATTTTAAACATTGTAGCATTTTAGAATTTTAGACATTGCAGCATTTTAGAACTTTAGACATTGTAGCATTTTAGAATTTTAGACATTGTAGCATTTTAGAATTTTAGAATTTTATACATTGTAGCATTTTAGAATTTTAGACATTGTAGCATTTTAGAATTTTAGACATTGTAGCATTTTAGAATTTAAGACATTGTAGCGTTTTAGAATTTTATACACTGTAGCATTTTAGAACTTAAGACATTGTAGCGTTTTAGAATTTTAGACATTGTAGCATTTTAGAATTTTAGACATTGTAGCATTTTAGAACTTTAGACATTGTAACATTTTAGAACTTTAGACATTATAGCATTTTAGAACTTTAGACATTGTAGCATTTTAGCATTTTAGACATTGTAGCATTTTAGCATTTTAGACATTGTAGCATTTTAGCATTTTAGGCGTTTTAGAATTTTAGACATTGAAGCATTTTAGAATTTTAGACATTTTAGCATTTTAGAATTTTAGACATTGTAGCATTTTAGAATTTTAGACATTGTAGCATTTTAGAATTTTAGACATTGTAGCATTTTAGAATTTTAGATATTGTAGCATTTTAGAATTTTAGACATTTTAGCATTTTAGAATTTTAGACATTGTAGCATTTTAGAATTTTAGACATTTTAGCATTTTAGAATTTTAGACATTGTAGCATTTTAGAATTTTATACATTTTAGCATTTTAGAATTTTAGACATTGTAGCATTTTAGAATTTTAGACATTGTAGCATTTTAGAATTTTAGACATTGCAGCATTTTAGAATTTTAGACATTGTAGCATTTTAGAATTTTAGACATTGTAGCATTTTAGAATTTTATACATTTTAGCATTTTAGAATTTTAGACATTGTAGCATTTTAGAATTTTAGATATTTTAGCATTTTAGAATTTTAGACATTGTAGCATTTTAGAATTTTAGACATTTTAGCATTTTAGAATTTTAGACATTGTAGCATTTTAGAATTTTATACATTTTAGCATTTTAGAATTTTAGACATTGTAGCATTTTAGAATTTTAGACATTGTAGCATTTTAGAATTTTAGACATTGCAGCATTTTAGAATTTCAGACATTGTAGCATTTTAGAATTTTAGACATTGTAGCATTTTAGAATTTTATACATTTTAGCATTTTAGAATTTTAGACATTGTAGCATTTTAGAATTTTATACATTTTAGCATTTTAGAATTTTAGACATTGTAGCATTTTAGAATTTTAGACATTGTAGCATTTTAGAATTTTAGACATTGTAGCATTTTAGAATTTTAGACATTGTAGCATTTTAGAATTTTAGACATTTTAGCATTTTAGAATTTTAGACATTGTAGCATTTTAGAATTTTAGACATTTTAGCATTTTAGAATTTTAGACATTGTAGCATTTTAGAATTTTAGACATTGTAGCATTTTAGAATTTTAGACATTTTAGCATTTTAGAATTTTAGACATTGTAGCATTTTAGAATTTTAGACATTTTAGCATTTTAGAATTTTAGACATTGTAGCATTTTAGAATTTTAGACATTGTAGCATTTTAGAATTTTAGACATTTTAGCATTTTAGAATTTTAGACATTGTAGCATTTTAGAATTTTAGACATTTTAGCATTTTAGAATTTTAGACATTGTAGCATTTTAGAATTTTAGACATTGTAGCATTTTAGAATTTTATACATTTTAGCATTTTAGAATTTTAGACATTGTAGCATTTTAGAATTTTATACATTTTAGCATTTTAGAATTTTAGACATTGTAGCATTTTAGAATTTTAGACATTGTAGCATTTTAGAATTTTAGACATTTTAGCATTTTAGAATTTTAGACATTGTAGCATTTTAGAATTTTAGACATTGTAGCATTTTAGAATTTTATACATTTTAGCATTTTAGAATTTTAGACATTGTAGCATTTTAGAATTTTATACATTTTAGCATTTTAGAATTTTAGACATTGTAGCATTTTAGAATTTTAGACATTGTAGCATTTTAGAATTTTAGACATTTTAGCATTTTAGAATTTTAGACATTGTAGCATTTTAGAATTTTAGACATTTTAGCATTTTAGAATTTTAGACATTGTAGCATTTTAGAATTTTAGACATTTTAGCATTTTAGAATTTTAGACATTGTAGCATTTTAGAATTTTAGACATTTTAGCATTTTAGAATTTTAGACATTGTAGCATTTTAGAATTTTAGACATTTTAGCATTTTAGAATTTTAGACATTGTAGCATTTTAGAATTTTAGACATTTTAGCATTTTAGAATTTTAGACATTTTAGCATTTTAGAATTTTAGAATTTTAGCATTTTAGAATTTTAGACATTGTAGCATTTTAGAATTTTAGACATTGTAGCATTGTAGAATTTTAGACATTGTAGCATTTTAGAATTTTAGACATTTTAGCATTTTAGAATTTTAGACATTGTAGCATTTTAGAATTTTAGACATTTTAGCATTTTAGAATTTTAGACATTGTAGCATTTTAGAATTTTAGACATTTTAGCATTTTAGAATTTTAGACATTGTAGCATTTTAGAATTTTAGACATTTTAGCATTTTAGAATTTTAGACATTGTAGCATTTTAGAATTTTAGACATTTTAGCATTTTAGAATTTTAGACATTGTAGCATTTTAGAATTTTAGACATTTTAGCATTTTAGAATTTTAGACATTGTAGCATTTTAGAATTTTAGACATTTTAGCATTTTAGAATTTTAGACATTTTAGCATTTTAGAATTTTAGACATTTTAGCATTTTAGAATTTTAGACATTGTAGCATTTTAGAATTTTAGACATTTTAGCATTTTAGAATTTTAGACATTGTAGCATTTTAGAATGTTAGACATTTTAGCATTTTAGAATTTTAGACATTGTAGCATTTTAGAATTTTAGACATTTTAGCATTTTAGAATTTTAGACATTGTAGCATTTTAGAATTTTAGACATTGTAGCATTTTAGAATTTTATACATTTTAGCATTTTAGAATTTTAGACATTGTAGCATTTTAGAATTTTATACATTTTAGCATTTTAGAATTTTAGACATTGTAGCATTTTAGAATTTTAGACATTGTAGCATTTTAGAATTTTAGACATTTTAGCATTTTAGAATTTTAGACATTGTAGCATTTTAGAATTTTAGACATTTTAGCATTTTAGAATTTTAGACATTGTAGCATTTTAGAATTTTAGACATTGTAGCATTTTAGAATTTTATACATCGTAGCATTTTAGAATTTTAGACATTGTAGCATTGTAGAATTTTAGACATTGTAGCATTTTAGAATTTTAGACATTTTAGCATTTTAGAATTTTAGACATTGTAGCATTTTAGAATTTTAGACATTTTAGCATTTTAGAATTTTAGACATTGTAGCATTTTAGAATTTTAGACATTTTAGCATTTTAGAATTTTAGACATTGTAGCATTTTAGAATTTTAGACATTTTAGCATTTTAGAATTTTAGACATTGTAGCATTTTAGAATTTTAGACATTTTAGCATTTTAGAATTTTAGACATTGTAGCATTTTAGAATTTTAGACATTTTAGCATTTTAGAATTTTAGACATTGTAGCATTTTAGAATTTTAGACATTTTAGCATTTTAGAATTTTAGACATTGTAGCATTTTAGAATTTTAGACATTTTAGCATTTTAGAATTTTAGACATTGTAGCATTTTAGAATTTTAGACATTTTAGCATTTTAGAATTTTAGACATTGTAGCATTTTAGAATTTTAGACATTGTAGCATTTTAGAATTTTATACATTTTAGCATTTTAGAATTTTAGACATTGTAGCATTTTAGAATTTTATACATTTTAGCATTTTAGAATTTTAGACATTGTAGCATTTTAGAATTTTAGACATTGTAGCATTTTAGAATTTTAGACATTTTAGCATTTTAGAATTTTAGACATTGTAGCATTTTAGAATTTTAGACATTTTAGCATTTTAGAATTTTAGACATTTTAGCATTTTAGAATTTTAGACATTGTAGCATTTTAGAATTTTATACATCGTAGCATTTTAGAATTTTAGACATTGTAGCATTGTAGAATTTTAGACATTGTAGCATTTTAGAATTTTAGACATTGTAGCATTTTAGAATTTTAGACATTGTAGCATTTTAGAATTTTAGACATTGTAGCATTTTAGCATTTTTGGCATTGTAGCATTTTAGGGATTGTAGCATTTTTGCATTTTTGGCATTGTAGCATTTTAGAATTTTAGACATTGTAGCATTTTAGAATTTTAGACATTGTAGCATTTTAGCATTTTAGGGATTGTAGCATTTTAGCATTTTTGGCATTGTAGCATTTTAGAATTTTAGACATTGTAGCATTTTAGCATTTTAGACATTGTAGCATTTTAGCATTTTAGGCATTGTAGCATTTTAGAATTTTATACATTGTAGCATTTTAGGATTTTAGACATTGTAGCATTTTAGAATTTTAGACATTGTAGCATTTTAGAATTTTAGATATTGTAGCATTTTAGAATTTTAGATATTGTAGCGTTTTAGAATTTTAGAACTTTAGACAGTGTAGCATTTTAGAACTTTATACATTGTAGCATTTTAGAATTTTAGACATTGTAGCATTTTAGAATTTTAGACATTGTAGCATTTTAGAATTTTAGACATTGTAGCATTTTAGAATTTGAGACATTGTAGCATTGTAGAATTTTAGAATTTTAGACATTGTTGCATTTTAGAATTTTAGACATTGTAGCATTTTAGAATTTTAGACATTGTAGCATTTTAGAATTTTAGACATTGTAGCATTTTAGAACTTTAGACATTGTATCATTTTAGAACTTTAGACAGTGTAGCATTTTAGAATTTTAGACATTTTAGCATTTTAGACATTGTAGCATTTTAGCATTTTAGGGATTGTAGCATTTTAGCATTTTTGGCATTGTAGCATTTAAGAATTTTGGACATTGTAGCATTTTAGAATTTTAGGCATTGTAGCATTTTAGAATTTAAGACATTGCAGCATTTTAGAACTTTAGACATTGTAGCATTTTAGAATTTTAGACATTGTAGCATTTTAGCATTTTAGGGATTGTAGCATTTTAGCATTTTTGGCATTGTAGCATTTTAGAATTTTAGACATTGTAGCATTTTAGAATTTTAGACATTGTAGCATTTTAGAATTTTAGACATTGCAGCATTTTTGAACTTTAGACATTATAGCATTTTAGAATTTTAGACATTGTAGCATTTTAGAATTTTATACATTTTAGCATTTTAGAATTTTAGACATTGTAGCATTTTAGAATTTTAGACATTGTAGCATTTTAGAATTTTAGACATTTTAGCATTTTAGAATTTTAGACATTGTAGCATTTTAGAATTTTAGACATTTTAGCATTTTAGAATTTTAGACATTGTAGCATTTTAGAATTTTAGACATTGTAGCATTTTAGAATTTTATACATCGTAGCATTTTAGAATTTTAGACATTGTAGCATTGTAGAATTTTAGACATTGTAGCATTTTAGAATTTTAGACATTTTAGCATTTTAGAATTTTAGACATTGTAGCATTTTAGAATTTTAGACATTTTAGCATTTTAGAATTTTAGACATTGTAGCATTTTAGAATTTTAGACATTTTAGCATTTTAGAATTTTAGACATTGTAGCATTTTAGAATTTTAGACATTTTAGCATTTTAGAATTTTAGACATTGTAGCATTTTAGAATTTTAGACATTTTAGCATTTTAGAATTTTAGACATTGTAGCATTTTAGAATTTTAGACATTTTAGCATTTTAGAATTTTAGACATTGTAGCATTTTAGAATTTTAGACATTTTAGCATTTTAGAATTTTAGACATTGTAGCATTTTAGAATTTTAGACATTTTAGCATTTTAGAATTTTAGACATTGTAGCATTTTAGAATTTTAGACATTTTAGCATTTTAGAATTTTAGACATTGTAGCATTTTAGAATTTTAGACATTTTAGCATTTTAGAATTTTAGACATTGTAGCATTTTAGAATTTTAGACATTGTAGCATTTTAGAATTTTATACATTTTAGCATTTTAGAATTTTAGACATTGTAGCATTTTAGAATTTTATACATTTTAGCATTTTAGAATTTTAGACATTGTAGCATTTTAGAATTTTAGACATTGTAGCATTTTAGAATTTTAGACATTTTAGCATTTTAGAATTTTAGACATTGTAGCATTTTAGATTTTTGGACATTTTAGCATTTTAGAATTTTAGACATTGTAGCATTTTAGAATTTTAGACATTGTAGCATTTTAGAATTTTATACATCGTAGCATTTTAGAATTTTAGACATTGTAGCATTGTAGAATTTTAGACATTGTAGCATTTTAGAATTTTAGACATTGTAGCATTTTAGAATTTTAGACATTGTAGCATTTTAGAATTTTAGACATTGTAGCATTTTAGCATTTTTGGCATTGTAGCATTTTAGGGATTGTAGCATTTTTGCATTTTTGGCATTGTAGCATTTTAGAATTTTAGACATTGTAGCATTTTAGAATTTTAGACATTGTAGCATTTTAGCATTTTAGGGATTGTAGCATTTTAGCATTTTTGGCATTGTAGCATTTTAGAATTTTAGACATTGTAGCATTTTAGCATTTTAGACATTGTAGCATTTTAGCATTTTAGGCATTGTAGCATTTTAGAATTTTATACATTGTAGCATTTTAGGATTTTAGACATTGTAGCATTTTAGAATTTTAGACATTGTAGCATTTTAGAATTTTAGATATTGTAGCATTTTAGAATTTTAGATATTGTAGCGTTTTAGAATTTTAGAACTTTAGACAGTGTAGCATTTTAGAACTTTATACATTGTAGCATTTTAGAATTTTAGACATTGTAGCATTTTAGAATTTTAGACATTGTAGCATTTTAGAATTTTAGACATTGTAGCATTTTAGAATTTGAGACATTGTAGCATTGTAGAATTTTAGACATTGTTGCATTTTAGAATTTTAGACATTGTAGCATTTTAGAATTTTAGACATTGTAGCATTTTAGAATTTTAGACATTGTAGCATTTTAGAACTTTAGACATTGTATCATTTTAGAACTTTAGACAGTGTAGCATTTTAGAATTTTAGACATTTTAGCATTTTAGACATTGTAGCATTTTAGCATTTTAGGGATTGTAGCATTTTAGCATTTTTGGCATTGTAGCATTTAAGAATTTTGGACATTGTAGCATTTTAGAATTTTAGACATTGTAGCATTTTAGAATTTAAAACATTGCAGCATTTTAGAACTTTAGACATTGTAGCATTTTAGAATTTTAGACATTGTAGCATTTTAGCATTTTAGGGATTGTAGCATTTTAGCATTTTTGGCATTGTAGCATTTTAGAATTTTAGACATTGTAGCATTTTAGAATTTTAGACATTGTAGCATTTTAGAATTTTAGACATTGCAGCATTTTTGAACTTTAGACATTGTAGCATTTTAGAATTTTAGACATTGTAGCATTTTAGCATTTTAGGCATTGTAGCATTTTAGAACTTTAGACATTGTAGCATTTTAGAATTTTAGACATTGTAGCATTTTAGAATTTTATACACTGTAGCATTTTAGAACTTTAGACATTGTAGCGTTTTAGAATTTTAGACATTGTAGCATTTTAGAATTTTAGACATTGTAGTATTTTAGAATTTTAGACTTTGTAGCATTTTAGACATGGTAGCATTTTAGAATTTTAGACATTATAGCGTTTTAGAATTTTATACATTGTAGCATTTTAGAACTTTAGACATTGTAGCGTTTTAGAATTTTATACATTGCAGCATTTAAGAATTTTACACATTGTAGCATTTTAGAATTTTAGACATTGTAGCATTTTAGAACTTTAGACATTGTTGCAGTTTAGAACTTTAGACATTGTAGCGTTTTTGAATTTTAGACATTGGAGCATTTTAGAATTTTAGACATTGTAGCATTTTAGAATTATAGACATTGTAGCATTTTAGAATTTTAGACATTGTAGCATTGTAGCATTTTAGAATTTTAGACACTGTAGCAGTTTAGAATTTTAGACATTGTAGCATTTTAGAATTTTAGACATTGTAGCATTTTAGAATTTTAGACATTGTAGCATTTTAGAATACTAACCAAAAGTTATTATCCTCCTCATGGAAATAAATTGTAGTGATTACACATAGTTTTCCAACCTTGCCAGTTAAACATCTGATTAGTAAACATTACTACAATGTTAAAGTAGTCTGAAAATGATGATTATTCACCATTTTAGATTTAATTAATGTGCGAAAGTTTAAATTGAAAAATAATTGTTTGTGCTTTTTCCGGCAAGATTTTCAAGGTGTCCATAAAATGAAAGTCGAATAAAACAAAAGGAAAATATCATTTTTAGCCAAGGGTGTTAGTCTAAAATTCTCACAATATTAGTAAAAAGTATTCCTATTATAATTATCTGTATCTTGTTTTTGTTTCGTTTTTTTTTAATTTATTATTTTGCATTAAAACAAATCCATCTACTACAGATCTATGACTTTGTCAGTAGTAATAACTGCTCAAATAGGGTAAACACATGAGCATTCTTTGGTAGAGAGAACGTATAGAATAGTTAAGAATACATTCACATCCGTTGTTAAGTTAAGAATTGTTTTCTATATAGTAACTATGCTATTTAGAAACTCATGTTTAAAATGGAGATGGGACTTTATTAACTATTCTGTTCCTATATCGTTTTCTTTTGCATAACAACTGTTAATTATTTTCAATTATTTATGAAATATTCAAATAGCATTTTGCCAACTAATGACAAATGCAAATCGGCTTTGTTTTAAATGAGAAATGCATCTTTAGTTGTTTCATTACTTTAAATCAATTAAAAGGAAAACATTCGAGAAAAATATTTAGACCCCCCCCCCATATATTTAATATATGTCCCTCCCACAAACACACTAAGTGCATTTTTTGTTTGCGAAATATATGCAGGCATGAGAAGGTTTTGGAGTAATTCGAAAAAGAAAAAAGAAAAAAAGAAGTCACTAATTAAATATTTAGAAATTTAAAAAGAATCAGAATCAGAAATTGTATCAGATTGGGAATTTAAGACAGAATCGGTAATTGAATCGGGATCGGCAAAAAATTTTGAATCATTCCATCACTACTATACACACTCACACACACACACACACACACACACACACACATATATATATATATATATATATATATATATATATATATATACAAGCAAAAGTACCCGTCATTGACTGGGTTCAAAAACAGCTTACAGAAAATGGACTCTGATTTATCAAAGTATGATAGGTTATGAAAAGGAAGGGTTGTAAACAGATAGCTTTGAATTTAGGGTATCGAAACCAAAGCAAAATATGATGAAAGTAACAATAAAATAGATAAACCCCATGATTTATTATACCATACCTGTTCACACTGAAACACTTATCACAATATTCTGTGGATCTATATTAAAAAACCTTGTTAAGCTTTGTGACATATTTCCATTCTATGGAGGTCAGGCGCGAACGAACACCCCATAATTTTATGATACCATATTTCTTCAAACTGAAACATAATTATCAAAGTATACTTACGCAGATAGATATGAAAAGTCTTTATTAAAGTTTGTGCCTATTTCCATTCTATGGAGGTCACGCATGAACGCAGACCCCACAATTTTATTATACCATCCCTATTTAAGTTAAAACATACTTATCAAAGTATTCTTATGTACATCTATATCAAAAACACTTGTAAACGTTTTTTTTTTTTTTTTAATTTTTTATTTCTATACTTTGTGGATCAAGCATGTACGCAGACCCCACAATTTTAATGAATCATCATTATGCCAGATCAAACATACCCATTCCTGTGTCTCGATACATCTTCTATCAATATATGTGATCAGTTTTCTATAATAGTCAACCATATAGGAGCCTATTCGTGACCAGACACACACAAAGACGTTCAGCTTTATATTATCTATCTATATATCTATAAAAGAGAACGTGTGTGCGTGTGTGTATGTGTATTTCCCTACGCAATAACTCTGTCAATTGTAAGTCTACAGACTCGAAATTTGATATACAGGGTACTCAGATTAGGGAAAATCTATGTGATCGGTTTTCAGCCAGAAATTTGGCTGTTAAGGAGTCAAAGTTCAACGATATGACCGTTGAGAACTCTATCAAACTCCTCCGACAATTTGGGGTCTACACATTTTAAATTTTAGATATAGGTTCCTTGGACATGGATCTAACTCAATAACTTGATTGGAGCCCAAAACAATAAATGTTAAGAGGTCATAATAGGGGTCAAAGTTAAAAAATTTGACCGTTTTTTTGTTTTGTTTTTTTTTCGCTCAGCATATACCTCCGGGCAACGCCGGGCACCCATGCTAGTATATCTATAAAAGTGAACGTGTGTGTGTGTGTGTGTGTGTGTACATTTCCCTACGCAATAACACTGTCAATTTTTAGTCTACAGACTCGAAATTTGATATACAGGGTACTGAGATTTGGGAAAATCGAAAAAGGGGTCATAATAGGGGTCAAAGTTAAAAAAAATTGACCGCATTTTTTTTTTTTGCTTCACATACACCCCCAAATACGCCGGGCACCCATGCTAGTGAATATATATATATATATATATATATATATATATAGTAATTTATAAAATATATATGGCGATTAAGCTACACTGAATATTCTGCGTTTCATCCACTATAGAATTCGTCAGGCTTATGCGCGAATTCTGTGGTTGCTTCTTGTTTTTATATATGTTGAGGATTTCTACATATATAAAAACAAGAAGCAACCACAGAATTCGCGCATAAGCCTGACGAATCCTATAGTGGATGAAACGCAGAATGTAGCTTAATCGCCATATATATTTTATAAATTACTAACTAGCTCTACCTACGTATTGAGCACTTTGGAGTAAATACTTAAAGTTTACGCATAAATCTATACTTTCGTATATTAGGTTTATGTGAGTAAATGAAGTAGTTATATATATATATATATATATATATATATTTGAGGTTGCTATTTTTCAAAAGTAGGGTAACCAATGAAATATAACAAGGTTAATTCAAGAGTGCTCAATACAGAAGAAGAGCAAGTTACATTTTCAATTTGTAATCTGCGTTCTCACTTGCTAATTACTCCCCAATAATCCCAATTAAATTCGACTCCAACATGACCCACATACAATATCTGACAGTTAAATACCTACACATCCAAATCTCCTCAAGTTCAACATTCACTAAATCCAAAACCACACTATTCCTGAGAAAAACCATGTATAAAATAAGAGAAAAAAAAAAAACTTGCAAAAACACTTGAAAACAAATTTTCTACATAGTATAAATACTTAATAGTCCCACCCATCCACCACAGAGTTGATATTTGGCATATGCATGTTTGTCAAACCCCTAATAATCTTTTTCCCCTCAAATTGCGTTAAAAATATTAACCCTCAACATAAATATTAAACTAATATTCAACTTAGTGGTATACGTGCTGCTCGCTGCCTATCTGTTAACTTTGATATTAATGAAAATGGGATAACATCTGCTACAGCTTGAACACAATTATCTCGTAAATATACACCGCAAACATTAACCCTTTGTCTCTCTAAAACCAATAGTTAAATTTCCACTATAGTGAAACGCTCTAATAAACTCTTTAAAATTGTTAACCTCAATCTTGACACATCTTTTACATACTAAGTGTGACCAAAATCTAAATGATAAATGTACACGACACTATATGATATAGACGTTGAAAATAACTCCAGATAACACCTGTATACATCTACTCCAGGTGGTTATGTAACATATCAGTATATGGATACATGTGTATACATAGTCTTCTGCGTGCACAAGATCCGTGGGTATTAATATTTACAAATAATTAATATAACCCTCAGTAAAGTTATATCATTGCTAATTAGTAGCAAATAACTGGGGAGAAATTCCTAACCACCCTTCTTTTTAAATAATCATTATCGCTGCCAGAAAAAAATGACTGCATTTTACCATCATAAGTTTAGTAATGACATATATTTTGAGTTTTATAATTACTATCATTACTAACAGTTTTAATAACAAATTTACAAATATACCAATTAATAAACCAAAATTAAATGAACAAATGAAATAGTAATTAATATTATTACAAAAAAAATCCTTCTTTTGCTTAAAGTTGATTTTCGTTTTTCATTAAGAATTCAACTTTCGAAAATAAGCGTTATTACCTGAAGAGGTCTCTACTAGAAGACCGAAACATGCTCATTACTGTGTAGCAACAAATTACTGCTTATGTAAAAACAAATTGAATGCATATATATATATATATATATATATATATATATATATATATATATATATATATATATATATGCATATATACACCTAGGGGATCGGACAATAGGACACCGGACAAAATTCAGATAAAATCCCAAATGAATCAAAAACATTAAAAATCAGTTTATATTTTTATTTTGATTTAATTAAATTTAGGAGAATTAGACACCAGGGATTAAAAGATTTTGTTAATAGTTTGAAAAAAAATCAATTACTCCGTGATTGTTCGAAACTTAGCAGAAATTCGGCAGTATTTAAACTATCGAATAGAAAGCCACTTAAATAACATTTGAGGTGTAGGTGTAGTTCCCATTTAAAATTATATCCCCTGATATGACGATAATAAAACTTGTTTACAGTCGATTTTTATTCCGTACTTGCTTAATGTTTCTACAATTACAAAATTACGTAATTTTAGGTTGCTAATTTTCCGTTGTATTATTTGATTAACAGTGATGTTTGAAATTATTTTTCTTGACAAAAATATTTTGTTTAATTTTTCAAGAAAAGAGGTGGCTTGTTACTTTTAATGCATTTAAAACCAAACTTTTATCTTTACATCATCAACGCTCTGATCCCCATCTAGCATCAATTGAAATGAATGGCTCTCGTCTTGGGGCGGCCTCATGTTTTGACAAGCTTCTGGGCTTGACCTTTACACCTGATCTGAAATGGAACACATACATTAAATCTGTTGCCAAGGCCGCTGGAAAAATGGTCGGATCCTTCTATCGATCCAGTAGATATCTCACCGCTGATGCAATTCTCTATCTATATAAGAGCCAGGTACGTCCAAGGATGGAGTACTGTTGCCACATCTGGGCAGGAGCTGCTAGAAAGGACTTATCCTGCCTTGATAGAGTTCAAAATAGATTTCATAGCCTCATATGGGATGTCCTTTTCTCTTACCTGCAATCTCTATCTCACAGAAGAGATGTTGCAAGTTTGTCTCTGCTCTATCGCTATTTTCATGGCAAGTGCTCGACTGAGCTCCAATCTATGGTCCCCCTCGCCAAACTTTCACAAAAAACACCTGTCTAGCAGAAAACACTATCAATAATTTCCCCCGCTCTTTATCTGTGCCTAAAACTAAACGTAGATTCCATGAACAAAGCTTCTTTCTTAGAACTGTACGCCTATGGAATTGCCTTCCATTTTCTTGCTTTCCAAGCTGACTACAATATGGTTGTCTGCAAGTCTAACATAAACAAGTTTTTTATGAGCCGTTCCATATGAGTTAACAAATTTACCGGATATCGATTACTAATGATTATTATATTGTCCAATTGTCTACTGTACATTCTTTAACCCTTATCCTTGGGTGAACTCTTGGCCTTGATAAGTGGTGATTCCTATGTAAAAAAAATAGTTACATCGTGTTACATACAGTGGGGTTAAAACTGTAGCACACGTTGGAGATATGACATGACCGTCTTGAGGAATGATACTGCTCCTCATTGGGGAAGCTAAAATCCCCTAAAACCCTGAGTAAGGTCGGGTAAATATGCTGAGATTGTCCGTTAAACATTGGTTGAATCCCGGACAGTGACAGGTGACCTATAAAAAGGGGCGAGTTTATTGTGCTTTGTAAAAACAGACAGATATTTTTATTGTTTAAAACAATGAGAGGAAATGTTAGAATAATGTTGAATGGAATTGGGCATTTGTCTGGCCTAAGGAAACACTTGCTCAGACATCCGGACTCTCTGAGTGACAGGGGTTGACCTTTTGAGGGCGTGTGAGAGAGATTTAATTTTGGTCCCAGATTCACACACACAAAGGAGTCGGGTATTTCCTGTTTGACGTGTTGGATGCTGGTTGGCTGGGCGAATTGTCCGACCAACCCCATTATCTTAGTATAAAAATGAATACCCGGGCTGAAATACACACATTGAAGCCAGATCTTGAGAAAACACATGCACCAGGAACACCACAGACCATCTTGGCCACCATCGTAAGAATGAAGAATAAGATTTTTGGAGAATCTTGAGGTTTTTGACATAATCAAACTGAACGATGTATATATGTAAAAACTTGTTATTTTTGTGAAATTAACTTTTTCATAGTTAGAACCTTGGAGTCTGTTTTTTCTTTCCTGGCGTGCATGCAAGCTAATTGATTTTCAGCAGAATTGACACGAAACTTGAGATTCTATGTGAAGATCTTCCGCGAGAAGACGATCACAACCATTTTATTTTCGATGAGGTCAGAGGCCATCTGCTGACCTGAGCGAGAGGTCTTTACATTTGGTGCTATGACCAGGATTCAATCAACGTTTAACAGACAATCTTGGCATATTTACCCGGCCTTACTCAGGGTTTTAGAGGATTTTAACCTCCTCAATCGGGAGCAGTATCGCTCCTCAAGACGGTAGTTTAACTAACAATCTTGTTAAGATTTCTTTGTCACAGTCTGAATAAAAATTAAGCATTTAAGCATATTTGGAGTTATTTCGTTTAACTGGACATTCTCGCATCACACAAAAGTAATTCCTCACCACCTTGTTTTATCAAATTTAAGCCATTCCCAGTGAGTGTTAAGCAGCATGTTTTGTTGTTAAAATATTTCAGTCAATATTCGTATGATATCATTACTTGGTTGTCTGGGCAGAATATAGTTTGCACATTTTTTGTGTTCTGCAGCATCAAATTTTCCTAATAAAAATGGAACCTTTTTCACAATCCTTTTAAGATTTCTTCATACTTTTGTTAATAAGCCTAAAAAGTTACTTCTGGCTTGTAAATTTGTCTATTGACGTTATTATTAAATCTTAGAAGGATGTGTCTGAATTGCCTGCATTATTTTTTTTTAGTAATATATTTCAGTAATTATTTTAAATTGCTGTTGGTTATTGTGTCATTGAATTTTTGATTTTTGAATATCTGTCGGTCTCATATTCCCATTAAATTTCTTGTTTAAGAAGTTCAAGTATACAACTTCTTAGATATTTCATGTATTTTTCAATACTTTCACTTATTTTGTTATCAAATCTGTTTTCAGTTTGTAGTTGTTTTGGCAATCTGTAGTGAATTTTATATCAAATCTCTTGAGACTGTCTGTAGATCAGTTGGTGATTTGTAGTGAGTCTAAATCGAATCTGTTATTGTCAGATCTGTTGTATCGTCGAGTGGAAAACAATATAGATAGAAAATATAGAATAGATTTATTCGGTTAGGTAGAAGTCTGTGTCAGGTAACAGCAACTGGTAAGTTAGTTAATAAGTAAACCGTTAAGTGTTCACATTCCAACTCACAGTTTCAACTGACTCCAAACAGTTTTGCTCTTATTAATTCAAGCCACATCACATTTTGATTAAAAATCATTTGGAAATTTTACCTTACATACACTCTAATAATGAAAACTTTTATTAGTTAAAATTATATTACACTTACTAATTTTATTTTAACTTAAGATGGATTTGAGGTTAAAAAATTATTTTGAAAAGAAATAACAAAGCAAAAACTTTCTTTGTCCACAACATCAGTAGATTGGAAAACATGATTTACAAAAGTATAATACTGTCTAAAACTGTGATTAGGACTTCTTTATAGCATGCAGTGATTGCATCCTCTCACAGTTCTGCTGTGCGGTCCATTTTCCACTCACCACAACATTTTATACCAAATTAATATTCCTTGCCCGAGTAACCAGCCCCTTTAGATATTAACCTATTGTCCAAGGGGACTCTAATAATAGAAATGTAGAATTTGCAGCAAATGACGTTTTATATTTGCCATTTAAATTTACTTTTAATTTGTCATTTTTCGTTACGATTTTATTTAACTTATTTGCAATACAAATCTATTAAACTTTCTTTTTATTATTTGAATTTTGGAAACAGTTTCTATTCTTAATTCACATCCAAATCTGCAAAAGATCTTTCGATCTGAAAAATCTGTTATAGATGACTATCCACTCTTTTTATGTTTACATTGTTTAATGATGATTCACTATCCCTGTTTTTAATTATTAAATATGACTTTATGATTATAGTATCTTGTTTAAATTCAAATGAAGAACTGACAGAAAGTTGTCTTTTCTTTTAATAGTGTATATTTGAATTCCAATTATTGGCTCATTTTGTACAAAGGTAAAAAAAAAGGGGGAAAATATACGAAACAAGTTAAAGAAGTATTATCTCTTAGTACATGTGTCCTTTCTGCCAACCAAACAAATACGAAATCTATAAATGGAATTACTGTCGCAACATGTTAAAAATATAAATTTCTGAGAAATGTCTTTTGGGAATATGTACTATGTCGAATAATCAGTTAATGCATTCAGTTAGAAAGTTGAATGAAAAATATGATTCAGAAAAACTTACATCAATCATTGTATATTTAAAAAAAAAACTTTTCGTTTTGTTGTAAATAAAAATGATTAGCAGCAAATTAAAAAATCTATCTTTGTTTTTTTTTTTAACGATTTTCAAGTTTCAAGACAAATACTAGTATAAACATATCTAAAAAAATGATTTCTATTAACATTTCGTTTCAGTTTGTGAAATTTTAAATGTTTGATAAATATTGCTTAAAAGTATTTTGTACTTACTTTCATGCTAAAATATGTGTCGGAAGGACTTTCTGTAATAGTGAAAGTTGCTTGATAAAGTGCCGGGCTCCGTTTTGCAGGGATGTCTTCTTGCCAAGCAATCGAATATGAAACTCTACATGAAGAAAAAAAAGTCAAACACATAATTATGTTTCAGAATTTTTATAATCAGAATTGATAATTTGGATTATTCAAATTATTTTCATCTTGTTTATTTTCACAACATTTTAACCAATGTAAAACCTGACTTTCTTCGAGTTTATCTTTTTGAACTCTGAAATGTTGAACTCCGTAAACCTTTATAGAATTTCAAATTGAACATATGGAGACATGTTGTTCTGAACCAATCAGCTATAATCAGTTAGAAATATTAAGTATTTTTTATTTTCATTCCTAGTTATTACTGTGTGAATTGAATCTTTAATCACAAATTAGAACTCAACGTTTTTATCTATTGCGCTTCCATAGTCGAGTATGAAGTTTAGGAGTTTTAAACCTAAGTAGCTAATTGATTGGCTAATCAAAAGCTCTCCAGATCTAAACATGGATCGGCAGTTCAAAAGATTGAAGCTTAGTCATACTGCTAAAGGCCTAAAACTCCTACTGCCCTGTGGTACCATAATCTGTCTTGAATTCAACTGTCTACTTCAAATATCCATAAATAATCAACCTCTTGTTGTTTGCAAATGAATTGATTTTATTTCAATGATTTTTTTCTTTCATTTTGGCTATATATTAATCATAAACTTCATCTTCATTCACCTGTAACGTTGTTGTTATTCTTCTTCAACAGCGTTGCTACATTTTTACATTCGGACCCAACACATTGTGTCTGAGACAGTCACAAAGAAACAAACAAAAGGAAGAAATTCAATTCGGCTTTCTTTTCAGTATTAACAAAAAACATTTATTACCAAACAATACAGTTCCTCTTGCCGTGTTGTGCCAAACTCTGCCGTGTTGAATACCTGCTTTAAAAATCTCATACCACCACTTGACCACACGTTCATCTCACTCAATCACTCCTTGCTGGTCCTCTGCTGTCCACATGTGTCCTTTTTTTCTTTGCTTTTCTTTATCTTATCTTCTTATGCTGTCCACGTCACTTCACACACTGGTTTGGTCATTTGCATATGTGTCATGCAGCTGCTGCTACAAGTGCTAGCGGTTCTGTTATATCCATTCACATGACCCCCACCCCAATTCTTTACAAAAATTTGTTAAAACCTGCGCTGAGGTAAAAAAAGAAAACAAGAAAAGAAAGCTCAAAAGTTCACACAAAAACTAACTAAATAAAAAAAAAACTAAAAAAATAAATGAATCCAAATAAAATGTCTTAGTGTTTGTTCAACCGTTTCATTTTACTTTTTTTTCTCCCATCAGAAATTCCTTCCTTTTTTTATTATTTATTTTTTGATTTGTTAAAAAAAAGTTCATACAATATTTTTCTAATTATTTAAACACAGCGTTTAACCCCTCCCCCCTTAGTTACCTGTTTCAATAGCGAGAACAATGTAATATTCATCTCACAATAAATATAGCAACAATGGTAGTTTGCCCAGGCATAAAACCAAACTGTATTTTTTCTATGCTTACCTGATTTCTTATTTGCTGCACAATTATTCTATCACTTGCGAGATCTGATCCATCAAATTTAAGCCTCTGTAATTATCTCTATTGATTGCTTTCGCTTTACCCTTGTGATAATTCACGATTATTATGTTATGTTCATTGGTTAATATCGAAATGAGGATGACACAGAGCTAAGTGAAGCAGAAAATTTATTGAGCGACCATCTTACGTCTTCCTCCTTTTGTAGGAGAGTTATATAAAAAAGGAAGAGGATTAGAGAGAAAAGTAGCGGCGGTGGTGGTCTGGTTACATGTAACATCGCCTCCAATCAGAGAGGATGTTCTTTTTGTCTTCTTCTTAGATGGAAGAGTAAGGATAGGGTTTTGTATGGCAACATGGGGAAAGTGAATTGTTCATTTGTTGTAGCGTGCAGGTTTTTGAATAGTATATCCTGAACATGTTAGCTGTCAATCTTTTCATAAATGCTTTCTTCAGCTGACTCGTTTTCCTGTGCAATTCTTTCCTTTTGTGGTATAGGTTTGTCAAGCTGTATTTGAGACTAAGGGTAAGCATCAGCTGCGTGTGTAGTCTGATCGTGTCTTGGGAAAGAGTGTTTTGATTTGGGTGTTTTGCGCAGGAATCGCCTGTTTCAATGGTATAGTTGTCTGTCTCTTGCCTCTACTTCATATGACCTACCAGTCATTCGCTTTTGGACTTGCTTCCCTTCACTCTCTTGTGTAGGGATTGGATGGCTGGACTCAAACATTGTCACCAATGTTGAGGCCTTTAAACTTTCCCTGTCTCAAGGTGTCTGAGCTTCCTTTCCTGTTTTCTCCATGCTTCATCAGTTCAGTGTGAGTAGAGGGGCTTAAGTTGTAATTTGACATTTATTTTGATCCTTCTACCAAAGAGTCTTTGTGATGGGCTGGTGCTTAGTTCTTCAGTTGGCGCATTGCATAGGCTCAATAACCCTAAAAATGGATCTTCTCCAGATACTTTGCATTTGCGGAAAATGTGTTTGGTAATTTTTACTGCTGCTTTGGTAACACCATCTGCTTGGTGATATTGTTTCGTCTTTGAACAGCCATTTCCTTTAACATTTTCTAAATGTGTGTGATGAGAGTTGAGGACCATTGTTGGAGGTCAGTACCACTAGGATTCTAGGGCATGTGAAATGCGCTTTCATGCATTCAATCTTAGCTTCTGATGTGGGTGTATGAAGTTTGTCAATTTAAAAGAAATTGCTATGTCTGTCCACTGTGATCAGATAGCTGTCCCCTCTCCATGATAGGAGATCCACTGTTTCTTGTTGCCAAGGTCTTTCTGGGACTGGTGCTATGATTTCTGCCAAGAGGATGAAACCTTATAAAGGGGTCTTATCAATGTGGAACAAATCTCTGATGAAACAAACAAAACACAACAAACCTATTCAGTGGAATTTGTAATATTCAAATATGAAGATAACTGTCAATCACTGCTTGGCCTGTGGACAAGCATACAAATAGGAGTTGTAGAGATAAAACAGAAGAATTTTCACCGTGTCGCAGCAGTCAGCATAGATAAAAACTCTAAGGAGGTGTTTAGTAATCAATTCAGTAGACTGCCGGATGTGGCCACTCTCCAGATCAAACCAGATGCAATACCAGTTGTAATGCCCAATTAGAGAATGCCTGTAGCCATACGTTCTGAACTGAAAAAGGAGTTAAGTCAACTGACCAAATTAGGAGTAATTAAACCAGTAGAAAAACCCATTTCATGCATTAGCCAACTTGTCATCACAAGAAAAATGGGACAATGAGGATATGCTTGGATTCTCACAAGCTCAATAAAGCACTCATGCGAGAGCATTACACCATACCAATTCTTAAGGATGTCCTTCAGACATGAGAGATACAAAAATATTCACAAAAGTAGACCTATCATCAGGATATTGGCAAAATCCCTCAAGAACCTGACCAAGCAAGATGTTCTGTAGACATGTCAGATTCCCAACAAGCAACTTTCAACACTGTAAAAGAAGGAATCACAAACTCACCCATCCTTGCATACTATGACCCCCACTGCTGGTTAGTGGTCTGCATAGGTTGTGCAGGTGCCACAGGCTTCAATGTATTGCTTAATCTCTTTAGACATTCCTGGCTAAAATATGAGGTCCGTCGCTGTTTGCAGACATGTATTTATGTCTAGGAGGGCGCCACATACATTTTGTTTTATCTCGGCCTGCATAGTATACTGTATGACTATTCTCTGTTTTCGCAGTATTAGTCCATCTTGTACAGTGAGTTCATCTCTGTAATCGAAGAACAGTTTGGTCGAATTGGGCAGGCTTTTCTTATCATTTGGCCACCCTTTAGCGATTACTTTTGCTAGTGCTCTCACGTTGGAGACTTCAACTATCTTTTGACGAATCTCTGCAAGCCTATGGTCTTGTATCGGTTGCATTGTCAGATTATTTACTGCCTTTATTTCTTCCAACTCTGGCTTGTTTGTTGGTGCTCGTGATAGCGTGTCTACCTGTTCTGGGGTAGTTAACAACCTTATATTCATGATAATATGGATTCGTCTGGTCCTATGTAAGCCAGATATTTCTGCCGTTGAGCAGAGAGCACACTCACAGTTTGACTGCTTGTAGTGAACACCAGGACATTGGCGACATATGGATTTGGAAAAAGAACCCACAAAGAACTCCTCTGCATGAGCAACCAACTTTGGTCAACAAACTCATATTTTTCTACCTTCTCTGAAAAAGTAAATAGTGGTTCCACAAAGTTTTTTCAACGATGGAAAAAAAAAAACACCCTCACCTCGGGAAAAGTTTATTTTTCAAAATGCCGTGAGTAGAAAAAAAATACAACGCTTTCTATTGCTAAAAAAGAATTGACCTAATTCATTTCAACGTTCAATGACATTTTTTTTTATTGCCCCAGAATTTTTTTTTCCTTTATCCAAAAGTCTTTATTTTTGGACTGTTAGTTAAAAGTGAACAGTCTTTGTTTTAATCACACAGAAAAAAAAAAAAAAAAGAAACTAGATTTTTCTTGGATACTGATTCATTTTTCGCTTGTGCAAATATCGTAATTTTTCCTTTTGCAAGAAGCCATATTCGGTTTACAGTATGTATTGATAAAAAAAAACTTTTTTACTGTGACCAAAAATTTCTCTGTCGATAGGCTGCATGCTTTCGTTTTCTTGATAAAACCACGAGAAAAGGGGAAAATGTATATTAGCCCTAGGAAGGATTGAAGCTGCATTCATTTTATTACGAGAATCCAGGACAACAACGTGAATACTCGACTGGATGTTTTGCTATGGAAAGATTTCAATTCGTTTTGTGGACGACAAAATGCTTCGTTTTTTTTTTTTCTTTTTTTTCTTTTTTTCTCAAGCGAGTTAAATTCTCAAGTGTCTTTTGTTCTCTGTGGAATATTGAACATTTTTTCTGTTAAAACCACATGCACGTGATTTTTTTTGTGAATATCTTCTCCGTAAAATCGCAGATTTTCTGTTTATCATTTCTTAGACAGGCTTGTCTGGTGAGTCTCTTTATTTTTAAATGGAAGAACTTTCAAGGCAACTAGTTGAAATGATACGCTTACAGCAGACTCAAACGTTGGAATTATAGAAACAAAGAGAAGAAGAAAAAGAAGAGAAAGAGAAAGAAGAGCCAAGAAGGTAATTCAGCAAAAAAACAAAAAAACAAAAAAAAACGAGAAATGCAGTCACGGGCAAAGAAAAAATTGGAATTATTAACTAAAGTAATAGCGAAGAAAGACAGCAACGAGTCAGACCAGAACGTTTTTTTCAAACCGCGATCTGGTCAACATTAGAAACATTTTACTTATATCGTCCTGAAGAAAAGTGGACCTTTGAATCCTATTTTCACAGAGGTGGTGATGTATTCGGGATTGATTGCAAGTCATAGCAGATGAAGCTATGGAACATAATAAGTTCTTTCGACATCCATAAACAGACGAGCGAATTGTTCTTTGACAAGACAGTGAAATCTTTAATGGAATGATACTGTCCAAAAATCAGCTTATTCCATAAAAGATGGAGATGCATGAACTGACACGTAAAGGAGACCAAGATTACACCACATTTGCTCCAGTCGTAACTAGACACTGCGACGACTTTGGATTATCCTCTTTGACGGCTGACAACATTAAGGTTCTGATTTTTATTCAAGGCTTAACGTCGATCAAGAATGCTGACCTCAAATGCTGGACACTAAATACATTGGAAAAGAAACTAAATATAACCCTTCAACAATTGACTGAGGAATGCCAAAGAATCATCTCTGAGAAGCAAGATTCCAAAAATTTAGAGGAGGCAGGTGTTGCACCCATTAGAAAGGTACGAAGTAACAATAAAAACTTACTCCCCAAACACTCAAGTGAAAGCCCAAAACAAACCTGAGTTACCCCGTTACTCATACCAAGGATGTAGAGAACTCCACTGGCAGAAGGATTGTCCATGCTGATCTCGGAAATGTGATCAATGCAGACGCAACAGACACAACGGCTCACATTGCAGAGCAAAAGGACCCTGTAAGAGCTACGTAAAAGCAATGAGGACTCAAGCAGAGGCCAGAATGATTCTTTTTCTTTTGTTGGTTTGTTTTGTATTTCTACTATAACTGTAGTTGTTTGTAAATTGCAACCACTCCGGACATCATATTAGGATGAGCGGATGCTTAGGGATTAGACGAATATGTGAGGAGACTGGAATGAAACAGATTTTATTGTCACAGTCTACAAACTAGAACTGCTTCAACAGTGAGCCCGAAACCGAAAGGAGAGATATGAGAGAAGAGGAGGAGAAGAGGATGAGGCTGCTAATACTGGTATTACAACATATATTTTATTTTTCACCATACAACGATAGATATATAAACAGCTTATAGAAAAGGTTTTCTTTAATATAAAGAAACATAAACATGTTGATTTCACTTGTGTATAAAATAAAATTCACAAACATACAAATATAGGATTAATGAAAACACAGTTTTACTCACTTGTCTAAAAATTCTTTGGAAAAATCCAGAGAGTAAATATTCCAGTTTTCTTCCAGCCGTTCATCCAAGTAAACGTCTCCATGAAGACCTTAGACAAAAAAAAAATACTTATAAGACAGAAAGAATTATTAAGGCAGCTTTTCTAAAGGAAAATGAATAAAAGATTGCATCTCAACACATTCGATTTATAAAAACTGCAGCTTAATTTTATAACCCTCTTGAAGATTCCAGATAAAATCGTACACAGATTTCAGTTTGTGAAAAAAAATTTACTTGAACAAGATTTCTGAAATAACATTTACGTTCTTCGTATCATTTTCATTGTGATATTTGCCATAGTAACAACGTTTCAGATCTTATTTTCACCTTCACCAGGAACTTTTGCGAATAATTCAGATAAGCAGAAATGTGAATAGCTATACCAAAAAAAAAAAAAAAAAAGCTGAAACTGAGATGAATTTGCCAACCTGTGAGTCATGGCCTCTCTGAGATTGTGTATGTGAAGGACAGAACAGGAAACAGCAATTAAAAACAATCTGAAAGAAAGAAACCAAGTGGGACATATGGGGGGAGGGTAGTATGCCATTTTGAAACAAAAGTAATTTAACCCTCCCACCTCCGATTAAAATTAATCATTTTGCCAAAAAGTGGAGAACTTAAATCCTTAGACTATTACAAAAGGAGAGCACAACAGTTGAAATGTTGTGAGCACGCATGAAAGCAATTCTTGTGAAGTAAATGTCAAAAAACAATAGTCTGTGGCATGCATGAAAGTCTGAAAAGAGAAATTTGCCCAGACAAACATAAAAAGTTGAGAATGAAAATATAACAAATTGGAGAATGGCAAGAATAACTGTTTATGGTTAGAAGGTTATCCCAAGTTTTTGTTTTTGTGAATTGCTTTCTTATAAGCTATCTCGGCATTATGATATCAGATCAGAGTTTAAAGATTCAGAACCCAGCCAATCGATTTGAGAAGGCTGAACTTGTGTGTTAACTGTACCTGATAAAAAAGTTGAAATGCATAATCCCTATGCATTTGACAGGTGACGCCAACAATTGAGTGACAAAAAAAATAATGCCTCCATAAATTTATGCAGTTATAACATCTTTGTTCAGAAATCTGCACAGACGTGGGTAGGGGAATCCACCAGCGAAAATATGCAACCTATAGGTTTTTATTTAGATGTTCATCTAAATAAAAACCCATACCGAAATGAGTATAAGATGATGACCCTTATATTCTCTAATTACTGGAATAGTTAATGGCAGATTTATTAAAAGCATGCATACCAATGGTGGAAGCAAATAAAAAAGAACACGGATTTGAAGACAAAAATATATTTCGTATGTATATAGTAGTAGAATAGCATAGTTGCAGTAGAATGTTTAATGCTTAAAGATGGCGACTATCACACACACGCATACATATATCTCCCTTACTAATCTCTTATTATCTTTATCTCTAGTTTCTTAAATCTCCCCACATCTTCCCCTCTTTATTCCTATATTTCAATACAGACCATAATTCACACCCCTATTTTGTTTTCTTTATATACACCTGAATTTTATTCTTTATTTCTAATTTTAAAAACATGTCACAGAACCTCATGATTCCCTATCATGCTGAAGACCTGATATTTTCATTACAAACTTTGCTTTCGTATAAGCTTGAAGAGGTTTCTAGTTGCTAGTAACTAGCTGCCCGAAATATGCTCACCAACATGTGGTGACATATTATTGCTAATGTAAAAATAGAAAGTATATCTTACCTACTTCGGTATTGAGTGCAAGTGGTTGACAAATGTTTGTTTGAATAGACATTTGGTGAGATAATTTACGGGCACCGCTCCTATGGGTTGATCTGTCAACGCGATGGTTCTGGGTTCAATCCTCGGCTAGGTGCTAGTCTAGAGCACTGATGAGTTATGACTACAAATATTTTAACCCCCACCTCTTTGGGTAGAGGACTGTCGTAAATAATCTCACCTGCTACTTAATTGACTGAAAAATGCGATGCTCACTGTTTGTTTATAAACAAGCGGTTAGAGCACTGTAAAAGTGGTGGACAAATATTTGCTTAAATAGACGTTTGGTGAGATAATTTACGGGCGCCGCTCCTGTGGGTCAATTGATAGAACTGCTGACTGTCAACACGATGGTTTTGGGTTCAATCCTCGGCTTGGGAGAGGTGCTAGTCTAGTGGCACTAATGAGTTGTGAGACAACGAAACAGGATGACTACAAATATATATATATATATATATATATATATGCATATAAGTGAACGTGTCTGCTGTCTGTGTACATTTCCCTACGCAATAACTCTGTTAATTTTTAGTTTACAGATTCGAAAATTGATATACAGGGTACTCAGATTTGGGAAAATCTATGTGATCGGCTTTCAGCCAGAAATTTGACTGTTTAACGATTTGACCGTTGAGAACTCTACCAAACTCCTCCGACAATTTGGGGTCTAAACACTTGAAATTTTAGATATAGGTTCCTTGAACATGAATCTAACTTAATAACTTGATTTGAGCCCAAAACAAAAAATGTTAAGGGTCATAATAGGGGTCAAAGTTAAAAAAATTGACCGTTTTTTTTTGTTTATTTTTGCTCAGCATACACCTCCAAACACCCGGGCAACGCCGGGCACCCATGCTAGTATATATATACAAGTGAAATTCTCTGTGTGTGTACATTTCCCTACCAAACTACTCTGTTAATTTTCAGTCTACAGACTCGATATTAAACATAAGGGGTATTGAGATTTGAAAAAAATCTTTTTAATCGGTTTTCGGCCAGAAATTTTGCTGTCAAGGGGTCAAAGTTCAACGATTTGACCTTTGAAAACTCTACCAAACTCTTCTGTCAATTTTGAAATTTTAGATGTAGGTTACTTGGACATGGATCAAACTTTTTAATTTGATTTGAGCCTTTAACAATAAATGTTAAGAGGTCAAAATTTGGAGCCAAATTAAAAAAAAATTTTACCTATGAGATCTCTACCAAATTACTCAGCCAATTTGTTTATCTACACATTTGAAATTTTACATAAAGTGTGTTGAAACATAGAGCTAGTTTTTTAATCGTTTTTTGGTCAAAAATTTTGCTGCCAAAGGGTCAAACTTCAAAAGATTTTATCTTTGCAGTCTCTAGCAAATTATTCAGCAAATTTTGGGTCTAAACATTTGAAATTTTACATAAAGGGTATTCCGACTTTTTAATCAGTTTTTAGGCAATAATTTGGCTGATAAGAGGTCAAAGTTAAAAGAGTTAACCTTTGGAAACTCTACCAAACTCCTCTGCCAATTTTGGGTCTAGACACTTGAAATTTTAGATGTAGGTTACCTGGAAATGAATCAAAATTTTTAATATATATATATATATATATATATATATATATATATATACTTATGCACATAAAGTTAGGAACAGTAGATTGAGCCGAGCAAAGCTGGACTGAACTTTTAGTATATATATATATATATATATATATATATATATATATATATATATATATATTTATTATTCTTTGTTTATTTTTTTTATTTTTTCATAAAAATCAACTAAGTAACAAAAATGGAGAGAAAAAAGACAAAAAAAAAAAAAAAAGAATGATTAATAGAAATCACAACAATGATGAGGTGAAATGAGAGTCACTCCAAGTTCTTGATTATGGGATGCAATGTCAAGATGCAAAGTTCTTGTGGCTGTGGAAAGAAATGTGAGTGATATATCCTGCGGTGGGTGGCCGTAATAAAAGGATATTCAAGAGGGGTATTCCACAAGGAAAATAAATGAATAAAGAGGTTCTGAAGTAATAAAGAAATAGAGAAGTTTATTGAGAATATTTACAGAGACAGCATGTTACGTTTTTAAGTGTTCCCGCCCAGGGAAGGCTCTCATAACCGGTGACCGGTGATAACGTTCTTTCGATAAAAAGTTCCGGCGGTGAATTGCTCATCTCGCCATAACACCTTCCCTTAAGACAATTTCTCCCAAGAGAATTTGGCTTAATATCGTTTGCTTTTTGGCTTAGGGCTCAGCCGGTTAACTTTTCTTTTCACCCTTGTACTTTTTCTCCTCAATATCGTTTGAGTGGGTGGAGTTGGTGGAGAAGCTGGAACTCTCAAATCTGGAGTAAGTTCTGTTAAGGGTTGGGGAATATTAAAAGAATCATACAAAACCTCTAGGGGCAGGTCATTTTCTTCTACATGTTTGTAGTCATCAGTGTGTCGAGGTCTTAGCTGATTTATATGCCTGCGACAGTCGAATTCATTACTTCTTACAGAATATAGCATGTGTCCGATTCTTTTCATGATAATCCCCTCCTCCCAAAAATTTTTTCCACTTCTGTAATTCAGGAAGAATATTCTGTCACCAGGTTTGTAAAACCTTGTTGGAAAATTTTCTTTTGTTGCTGTTACTCTGGTTGCACTTGGTAAAATTCTGTCAAATACAGATCTGATTTTCCATGCAAACATCAGTTCGGCTGGTGACGAACCGGTATCAGTGTTTGGGTTCGGAGTTATCCTGTACACTGATAAAAATTGTTCAAGACTCTTCTCGTCAGTGTCCATGCCTTGGTTTTTCTTCGAGGCTCTTTTGAATGTATCGACGAACCTCTCTGTTAGGCCATTTGACCTTGGGTGGTAGATTGCCGTTGTTAAATGTTCAATGGCTAGAGCCTTGCAGAATTCTTCAAATTCTTTGCTGGTAAATTGGGTGCCGTTGTCGCTGACAATAGTTTTAGGTACTCCAAAACGACTGAAGAGAACTCTTAGTGCATCTATTGTACTCATCGAAGTAGGGTGTTTGTATTTAAACACTTCTGGCCATTTTGTGAAACTGTTTAAAGGACCTGCATAATCGATATGTAACCGAGACCACGGTGTATCAGTCTTTGGCCATGGTTGTATCTGCACAGGTGGTGCCTTTGCTGCTAGCTGACACCCTTGACACTCTCTTACGAGTTTTTCAATATCCTGGTCCATCCTATGCCAATACGTATATCCACGCATTAAAGCTTTCATTCTCGACATGCCTGGATGACCACTATGAAATTCTTTTAAAATTCTTCTCTGAAGCGTAGTCGGTATGACGACTCTGTCTGCGTACATCAAGGTTTGAGCACAAATGGAAAATGGTTAAATTTTAGGGTCTTTCTTTGATTTTCCATTTAGTTGCACCAACCTTTTCATTTTCACAATATAATCATCCTTTTCTGCTGCCTTATTTATTTCGTCTACAGTCACTGGTAACTTTCTGATTGTGTTGCACAGTAATCCGGAGAGTTCTTTTTCCTCTGTCAATGCAGCTATTACTGTGTCTTCCAAAGGTTCAGCACACTTTTGGATGAGCCTGGACAGTCCATCTGCATGTCCGATATTTTTGGATGAAATGTACTTCATTTTAAAGTTATAATTTAGTAGAATTATGCTCCATCGTTGGAGTCTGTTCGCAGTGTGCGTAGGTATGCCTTTTTTAGAGCCAAAAATAGTCAATAAGGGTTTGTGGTCGGTTTGCAAAGTAAACATCCTTCCATGAATAAATCTATAGAATTTTTTAATGGCATAAATAATCGCCAAGCTCTCTTTTTCAATTTGAGAATAGTTTCTTTCAGCCGGCAAAAGTGATCTGGATGCATGGGCTATTGGCTTTGTTGATCCATCTTCAAGTTTATGGAGAAGAACTGCTCCTACTCCGTAGTCACTCGCATCTGATGCAACAATCAATTCTTTCTGTGGATCAAAATGTGCTAGAGCTAAATCTGGTAGCAAGCATTTCTTAATATCTTCAAACGCATTTTTGCATTCGTTTGACCAAATCAACTTTTGTCCTTTTTTTTTAACAAATCATTCAATGGTGCTCTCAACTTATGCATGTTTGGAATATAAATAGCATAATATTGAGCCAAACCCAAAAAAGATTGTAACTGGGCAACATTATTGGGTGCTGGCATCCTCTCGATTGCTTCTGTTCTCTGAGGATCCGGTCTTCTGCCTTGGCTGTCGATAATTTGACCAAGATATTTTATCTGTTTTAAAAAGAATTCACATTTTTCGGCACTTAACTTGCAACCAAATTCCTCAATTCTTTGGAAAACTGCTCTGATGTGTTCCTTATGTTCCTGTACATTTTTACTTTTGACAAGGATGTCATCCAAATATGCAATTGCAACATCTAAATCAGCAAGCATCGTATCCATTATTTGCTGAAATAGTGCTGGGGCCACTTTTAATCCAAAAGGAAGTCTTTTTAGTCGGCAAAGTCCTAGATGGGTATTGATACACAAATACTTAGAACATTCTTCACTGACTTTTACCTGAAGGTAAGCTTCTGATAAGTCGATTTTGGAGAAAATTCTACCTCCATTCAGCTTTGTAAAAATGTCTTCAGGAGATGGAAGTGGATAACTATGATCCATCAGACAGTCATTAAGTCCTGTAGAAAAATCGGCACATACCCGAATCTTCTTTTTTTTCTGTTTAACATACACAGTGGGGCTCGCCCACTCAGAATAGTCAACTTTTTCGACTACACCATTCTTCTGTAGTCTTTTTAGTTCAATTTCAATATCTTCTTTTGAAGAAAAAGGCACATTTCTTTTTGGTCTAAAAACAGGTTTCACATTCTGTTTTAATTCAAAATTTACTTCAGTTTTGGTGCACACTCCTAATCCCTCTGAAAAAACTTTGGGGAATTCACTTTTTAACACTGTCAGAAAATGGTCATTTTGTTTGGAATTTTTCTTTTCCAACGCTCTTACATTATTGCAAAATGAATTCTTGGGTAGCTCCCATAAATCAAACAAAACAATCCAATCAATTCCAAAAAGGCAAGAATTTATTCCTGGAACAACTGAAAGGTTTGAAGAAAAAGTTTTCGATGCAAGAGAAACACTGCAATTAAATTCTCCCATGAATTTTAATCGCTCTCCGGAAACACCTTTTGCAATTTTTTGTGTTTTTCTCAGTTTTGGACCACCAATTCTCTTCCAGGTCACTTCGTCGATAATTGATGCCTGTGTCTAAAAGTAGCTTCACTGAGTGACCATTTATTTGTGTGTGAACGAATTTCTGTTTCCCTCCTTGTTTTATTTCTTTTTTGGACAAGACCACATTTACTTTTGGCTTCCATTTCCGTCTTTTGTCTTGCTTAGTTCAGCAGTGGGATGCCCGGTGTCCCACTAGGCCACATTTGGTACAACGTTGGTCTTTATAAGGGCAGTTTTTTCTTAAGTGCGGACCCACACAACTCTGACATTTAAAACTTTTCCCTTTGTCTTTTGGAAATGTCTTCTGTTTTACTACCTGGACTTGGGATGTGACTTTTCCCTCTATCCTCGTAGTGTCCCTTTTTACATTTATTAATTTTTGACATTCTTCTGTCACTTTTTGCAAGTTCATTTCCGGGTCTTGCTCCATGATTGATAATATCCTTGACCTTAAATCCTTCGGTGCTGTCAGTCCCTGTACAAATATGTAGCACTTAAACATGTCCACTGATAAATCCTTTAATTTAAACAGTTCACACTGGGCATTGACTTTGCCCGCATATGTGACAATGTCATCAGTTTCGTCTTTTGACATATTTAAACACCTATACCGTGTCTGAAAAAGACTATCTCTTTCACCGAATATAGCACACAAAATTTTCACTGTTTCAGAAAAAGAGATCTCTTCCGGTTTTTTAGGCAATATCAAATTTGTGAATTTAGTATTTTCTTCTGTGCCCATTTTTTGGAGTAATAGCGTTATTTTTTCCTCATCCGACCACTTCTCACATCGTTTTGTGAATATCGTTTCAAACCTACGATAATAGACTGGAAAAGTGTCACCTTTTTCTGGGTCATATTTAAACTCTGAAAGCGAGTTCGCTATACCCTCAGCCGAAAAAAATCTGGATGCATCCTCCTTAGATTTTTCTGACAAAATCGTTTCACAAAATAAGCGATTATCCGTCGTTTGTTGTATTACAAGTTTCGAAACGTTCTTGTTGAATTAGCATTTGTTTTTGAAAATCCATTTGAGCTTTTTGTTGAGCGATTAAACTCTCAGTTAACGTTTTCGTCAACGTCGCTATTTGTTCCGATGTCATTTTCTTTTTAAATGTATCAATAGCAAGTTAACGTATACCACAGAAAAATAAAAATAAAATATTGTTCAAAAACAAGATGCTTATTTTCACAGAAAATTGTCAACACATAGGAAAGTTCCGAAAAAAAAAAAATCACCATTAAAATAACACTTGACAAAATTTCAAGAGACTCTTTTTTCGTCTACTTCAGCAGACACGTAAATTTCTTTTAAAAATTTTCTTTATTAAATAAACACAGATTCCTCAGTATTGTTCATTTGTTGTTTTTTTTTTATCGTATTAACCAAATACAAAAAACACGTAAAAATATCTCTCATGAAGAAAGTCACAATTTACACACACACACACACACACACACACACACACGTTATATAACGTAAACTCTTTGGGAGTTTAAAAAGAGAAAAATGGAGTTTAACTCGTCAATAATATAAAAATTATTTTTTACTTGCGTAAATTTGTGGCAGACACCAGTCTTTCGCTTTCTAAGAAGCTTTTTCTTCAATTAAAAGTGAACTTTGTGAACAACAATTTTCAGAATGTTCTCGGTTACCACATGTTTTTTTTTTTTTTTTTTTTAGATGAATTTACAGTTCGTATCTCATCCTCATCGCCAGTTGATATATCCTGCGGTGGGTGGTCGTAATAAAAGGATATTCAAGAAAGGTATTCCACCAGGGAAATAAATGGATAAAGAGGTTCTGAAGTAATAAAGAAATAGAGAAGTTTATTGAGAATATTTACAGAGACAGCATGTTACGTTTTTAAGTGTTCCCACCCAGGGAAGGCTCTCACAACCGGTGACCGATGATAACGTTCTTTGAATAAAAAGTTCCGGCGGTGAATTGCTCATCTCGCCATAACAGTGAGTCACTACATTACGTCTTTGAAAAAGGAAAAGAGAAAGAAAGTAATGAATAATAGAAATCAGGATAATCATGAGATGAAATAAGAGTCATTTAAAGTTCTTGATTTATGGAACACAATGTCAAGATGCAAAGTTCTTGTGGTTGTGAAAAAAATACGACTCACCACGTTAGCATGCCACTTATAAAATCCTTCAAAGTTCAACTTACAATTTCAAAAGAAAAGTACAGTCCAACAAGTTCTCCAAACAACTGATCAAAATATTGCGATTTTTTTTTTTTTTTACACGGTGGTCACCACTTATCAAGGCCCGGAAGCCACTCAGGGATAAGGGTTATTGCAAGTACAGTACGTTAGTGTGGAGATTTGATGAAGTGTTTACTTAAGGGGGCGGTTCATTAGGAATTTGTTAACGTTGGACTTGAACACATCCAAGTTGTAGTCAGGTGGGAAGCAGGCAGACGGAACAGAGTTCCACAGGCGTGCAGTTCTAAGAAAGAAGCTTTGTTCATGGAATCCACGTTTTGATTTAGGCACAGATAAAGAGTGGGGGAAATTTTTCCCATTGGATTCAGCTAGACGGGTGTTTTTCATGAAAGATTGGCGAGAGGGAACCAGAGATTGGAGTTCAGATGAGCACCTGCCATGGAAATAACGATAAAACAAGGATATGCTCGCAACGTCTCTTCTGTGGGAGAGATGTTGCAGGGTAGAGAAAAGGGTATCCCCCACTAAACCACAAAGTCTATTTTGTACTCTGTCAAGGCAGGATAGGCTGTTTTTAGCAGCTCCTGCCCAGATATGGCAACAGTATTCCATCCTTGGACGTACTTGGCTTTTATATAAATAGAGAATTGCATCAGTAGTGAGATATCTCCTGGAGCGGTAGAAGGATCCCACCATCTTTCCAGCGACCTTGGCAACAGACTTGATGTACGTGTTCCATTTTAGATCAGGAGTAAAGGTCAAACCCAGAAGCTTGTCAAAACATGGGGCCTCTCTCAGACGAGAGCCATCCATCCTAATTGATGCCAGATGTGGATCAGAGCGTTGATGATGTAAGGATAGGAGTTTGGTTTTAGATGCATTAAAGGTAACCAGCCACGTCTTCCCCCACTGAACCATGCGCTTGAGATCAGAGGAGAGAGAATCAGAGAGAACTTTGTCATTTACAGCCTTTGATGTGTTGCCGTAGATGGTCGTGTCATCAGCATAGATGTCAACAAATGATTTAAGTATGTGTTTCATTTATGTAGATCAGGAAGAGAGTTGGGCCCAGGATTGACCCCTGAGGGACTCCAGCATTAATACTGCAGGCCTCTGATTTTTGTCCATCGACCACTACTCTTATGAGCCTATCGGAGAGAAATGATTTAATGATTGAGAAAACATTTCCAGTTATACCGTAGCTGGAAATCTTGTGAAGTAGACCCTTATTACCAGGAAGAAAGATAATTTCTTCACCAACCTTTTCCCTCATTGTATATCTAGCTGAATAAAGTCCCCAGATGTTCAATTCTGAAATTCATAGCACGTTGACTTCCTTGGATGCACGATGCTTGAGTAATATGACCTTATGGCTTCATCGAATGAAGAAGGCATAAATGGCCTTATGCCGTCCTTGGATAAATCAAATTCATGACATTCGAAGAATATGACCTTGTGCTATGAGTAAATGAAATTCATGATGCTCAAATAATAAGTCAAATCCACTGTTCTTATGTTGGATTCTATCCTTATGGGAGACATGCACACTGCGACAAAGGTGCACACATGTTCTGCTCATATCTTTCAGAGTTATGCCAATTTCTGATTTCAAGTCAGCATTTTAGTCTCTTATGACAAAATGATTTGTTTCACATCTCATTGAGTCAATAAGTTGGTCCCTTTCTCCTTTCACCAATGAGAGCGTTTTAAAAGAAATAAAAATTCGCATTTTTATTTCTTTAAGCCTTTAATTAGATACACCCGGAATCTATTCAGTCCTCTCCTCACAAGGGTTGACTGAAGACTGACTTTTTATTTCTTCAATTTTTTGCACATGGCCTCAGCCTATGCATGTATGCCCACACATCCAAAACGAAAGGGTTAATTTTATTGGATGGTATTTTGATGTCATGGTGAAATTCTAAAAATACCTCAGACCTGCACACTGTGAGTCTAGACATAGTGATCGCTGGGTCATTTTGTGGCACCTGGGACAGGAACATCACAGCAGGATATGCACAGGTTGTGACATGATGCATACACCCTGGGTAAACCATAAACGTTTTTTAGCAGACACCTTCTGTACTATTGCCTGAAAGCAATCTTTGTCCATGGGTTTTCGAATAAAGAAAATTTCTCAGCTTCTGGCTTGATTGAGAAATATATTGAAAAAATAAATTGCCTAAGACTTGCATTAATTGCATTTGAACATCTTGTACTGATGTTCTTTTTCTTTCCTTGGTTTGCATTGACCATATGGTTGCTGCCATAAAAGGTGTTCAAATGCAATGCAATTAACCATGTACCTAAAAATTGTTTCACTTTGTACATAGAGAATTCTGGACTCTCAACTGTTGTTACTGATGTGAAGGACTAGGTCATACTTCTCTGGATTGTCCCAGAAAACGAGACAATAACTCTGTGCTAGTTTATTCCTCAGACAAGATGTGAACTCAATGCTGCAATCTGTAAGAATAACTGTGATCAGAAAAGAGTGCATTGAACTAATTGATTCTGGGTGCTCATGAACTATAGTCAACAAAAACATGGCGAAAGTAGATCACTGAGGTGGTTACTATCAGCAGATGTGGAGTTAGTTCTGTTAACCTCGAGATGGGGATAGACATGATAAAACGTTGTCAAGGAGTATTCAATGCTATCAACATTCATTGAAAAAAAAAGTAAAGGCTTATGTCAAACAAAAGTTTGGATATCTAAGAAGGCTTCTTCTGTTGTTGTAATCAAAATTGAGCTCTATGATGGGAGACATTGTGCTTGTCAAGTCAAGGCAAAATAAAGCTGATGAAATAAAGCTGATAAGATCACTAGTTCCACTGAGGTGGTTTAAGGCAATGAAGAAAGAAACAGAGCACTATAAAAGTAGAAAATATTCTTTTAACTATCCCCTCACTTACCAAATAATGTAATATAAATAAAAATAATTTTATTGCTCCCAGACAACGCCGAGTAAGATAAAAGTTTTTATTATTTCCTTACCTCTCGCATACAAAATATATTACTGTAATTTTAGTAAGGAGACCTTCACAGCACTGATAAGTGTATAGTTAAAACCCAAGTATGAAAAGAAATAATGTTGATAATGATTATTCATCTCCAACAATGCTGGTCAATTCCTAATTTCTTCCCCCCACCATTCCATTTAATATTAAGAAGATAGTTAATGTTGATGAAATTAATAGTTCAAAAGAGATTTACCAAAAGTAATACAAGGTGCGTTCAATAAGTTTCTAGACTTATGCGTGGGCACTTTTATTGATAGTACACACATGAAACTCTAGTTCCCTTCGAAGTAATCTCTTCCAGCTGCAAGGAACTTGTACCATTCCAACAGCCTCGTTCATCTCCTCAATTGTCTCATAACAACAGCCTCTAAGGTTTTCCTCAAGCTTAAGGAATAACAAAAAGTCACAGGGAGCAAGGTCTGCACTTTTGCACTATAGGGAGGGTGAGGAACTGTCTTGTTGCCCATCTTGGTCCAATAGTCTGTGACAAAGATGGAGTTGTGGTGTATTTGGGCAAATCTTCTGCATCTTCAGTTCCTCACAAATAATTGTGTGTACAGTTTCCACACTGACATCACACTGTTCACTAATTGTCTCTAAAGACACATAAGGGTTCTTATCCACGAAATTCTTTATTTGGCCAATCAACTCTGGTGTTCTGACTTCTTTACTTCTCTCACAACTCATCAAACCTCACAGACTTCCTGCCTTCCTTGAATCTCCTATGCCACTCAAAAACTGATGCCCGATTCATGCAAGCCGGTCCAAAAGCAGTCCGATGCATTCCATATGTTTTTGTGACATTTTTTCCAAGTTTAAAACAGAATTTTATTGCATATCGTTCTTCTAAAGTGCCCTTACATCCAGATTGCATTTTTGCAATTTACCAGCTGTGACAATCAGGATTTAGTAGGGTGTATTCCAATTCCTGCTGTAGCTGTTCATTTGAATCTGAAATAAAAATTGGTCAATCATCTCATAAGATGTATAGCAATAAGATACCGAATTTTCAAGAGTCTATGATAATTTTAAGTGCCTGTACAAAAATAGTCTGGAAACCTATTTATTTTAGGCATCTCATAAATCTTACAATTCCAGAGAGAACAAACGATTACAGTCAATCTATAATTCCACAATAACACAAAGATAATTGATGTTGAAGGAAATAGCTGAAGAGATTTAATATATATTACCAAAATAATGCTGTAATCTTAGAATTATTCATTTTATTGCAGCCCTGTCCTCAAGTACCAAATATACGACTAGTAAGGAAACCTTCACAGCACTGTCAACATTTTATCATTCATTTATTAAATCAAAGTATCAAGAGAAATTATATTAATAATGATAATTTCATTGCTCCTTGGACAACACTGAGTAAAACAAAATTCTGTTACTCTCACCTCTTCACACACGCACGCACACACACACACACACACACCTAACAAAAATAATACTGTAATATTAGAAAGAGGAACTTCACTGCATTGTCAAATGTATTGTTAAAATCAAAAGCATGAAGAAAAAAATGTTGATAATGATTATTGATCCAGGACAACGCCGAGTAGAAGATGTGTTCCCAATAAATTCCCCTTCATTTCACAATAATTTGAAACATGGAGAATAAACGATGCCCTGCTTTAGAAATAACTAGCCTGGGTGCTCGGCGTTGCCCAGGTGTTTGGAGGTGTGTGTTGAGAAAAAAAAAAAAAGTGGTAGTAGGCAGGCATGCTTGAGCCTGTGCCCCAAAGGTGGAAAACAAAGTGAAAGAAAATTTGACGTCTTGGCTGATGTTTCCATGAGGTGATCGTTAGTCCAAAGCGTTGAAATTAACCTAAGTCAATCCAATGGTGACGATGACTTGTTAAAATGTCGACGAAAAAATATCAAACCTAACGCTTAGTTTAGGGTGAAGGAATTAATGTCTTTGGACAATTTTTTGATATTTGTAGTCCAAAAAGTTGAGCTTTAAAACAATACATATCTCATGAAAATCCTTCGCCTCTGTCGAAAGTTTTTGCAAAAAATATAAACATACATAGATTTAAACAGGTGAGATTTATATTATAAACTAGCGGGGGGGGGGGTACCAGACGATGCCCATGTGTTTTGAGGTGCGTGTGGTTTTGGGTAAATCAAAACTCCGGGGTTGGGTGGGGCTTAAAATAAAAAAAAAAGTTTTGGTAGGTGAGTATGAGGATCGAACCCGAACCCTTGAGGCAAAGTTGGAAATTAAAGTGTGAAAAAAAAAAGACATACGACGTTAACCACTGGGCCACGGAGACATACAAGTTTGAATTTCTTTATTTAACTATTGACAGGTGGCAGCAATAAAAGTTAACTCTGCTGCTTCTATTTGACCTAATTATTGAGGTCAAATAGAAGTCACACAGTTAACTTGGGTTTGTTTACCCAACTTTGACTGATTTTTTCCTCAAGATTTTGGGGAGGGGGCCCCCATTGTCCAGATTGAATAGCAATTGTCTGCTATGAGAGGAGTTTGGCCCCACATTGATCAAAGCTGATTGCTTCTGGACGTTTCCCGGCACGATGCCGAGAACGCTGTTAGCCTTTGAATTAGTTTCGCTTTTTATATAAAAAAGCCGAATCAACACATGAGAAGCCAAAATAACAATAATTTTGTAAAAGTTGATGTAAATAAATCTAGACGCAACGCGCTTTCCCAAATCCTAGATATTATAATCTACGGCTTATATAAACACTTCTAAGCTATTGTAACCCCCTCACATGGTCACACACATTTTGCCTTTTATATATATAGACTAGCGGGGTATACCCGGCATTGCCCAGGTATTTAGAGGTGTGTGTGCTCGGGTGGAGGTTGGGGGGTAATCAAAACATAAGAATAAGCGAAGTAAAAACTTTAAAAATCGACCCCCCCCAAAAAAAAAAACTAATGTCAGGCAAACGGGGGGGGGGAGAGTAATCAAAACATAAGCATAAGCGAAGTAAATATTTTAAAATATTAAATAAAAATTAAATATTATATAAAAAAAAGCTTTAAAAAAATCGAAAAAAACACAAAAAACTAACGTAAGAGGGGAGTACCCGGCGTTGCCTGAGTGTTTGGAGGTGTGTGTGTGGTCGGGCGAGGGTTGGGGGATGTTAATGAAAACCTAAGAATACGTGAAGTAAAGAAAACAGAAAAACGAACGCGGGGAGGGGGAAGAGGGTACCCGAGCGGTGAGTGGGGGGTAATCAAAACATAAGAATAAAACACAAAAAACTAATGTAAGGCAAACGAACGATGTTAAATGTAAAAATCGAAAAAACAAAAACAAAAAAGAAAACAGAAAAACAAACGTTAAAACTGCTTTAAAAAATCTGAAAAATAAAATAAAAAAAAAAAAAACATGTGAAAAATGGCTTAAATAAGCCTGTTTCGATATTAAAATTTAAACAATCGGTGGGTACCCGGGTGTTTTTGGGTGTGTGTGGTCGGTCGGGGTGGGCGGTGTTAATGAAAACCTAAGAATAAGCGAAGTAAAAAAAAAAAATAGAAAAGCGAACGTTACGTGAAAAATGGCTTAAATAACCCTGCTTCAATATTAAAATTTAAAAACTCGGAAAAAAAATAAAAAAGACATCTCACACCACGATTCGAACTCCAAATGTTTAGAAAATGACCCAAATCTCTAACCAACTGAGCTAACACGACGTACATGAAATTGTGTCGGTTCTTCAAATATTTAAACTAAATCAGGTTATGACATCGTCTGACGCATGCATAGAACCGATCTCATCATGAGAGGACGGTTTTTGCTGACCCCGCCCCTGTAGAAAAGTGTTGATTTCAGGGTGAAAAAAATTAACGTTTTTGGCCAATTTTTCAATATTTGTCGAGTGAAGAATGGGGCTTTCATATGAGACCAAGTTTGTGAATTTTTGTTCAGTCTGTCGAAAGTTTTTAGCAGATATACAAAACACATATATACATACATTTTCACTTTTATATATATACTAGCGGGGGTACCCGGCGATGCCCAGGTGTCTTGAGGTAAATCAAAACTCCGGGGGAGGGGGGAGGTAAATAATAAAAAAAAAGTTTTGGTAGGTGAGTATATGAGGATCGAACCCGTACCCTTGAGTTGGAAATTAATGTGTGAAAAAAAAAAAGTGCGATGTTACCATCGGGCCACCGCGACATACAGCGTAGACGTGTTTGAATTTATTTATCTAACTATAACTATAAAAACAGGCGTGCGTAATAAAAGTTAACTTTGTTGCTTCCATTTGACCTAATTAAGAAGGTCAAATAGAAGTCACGCAGCGTAAGCGTCTGTTCCCGGCGCATTGCCGCGAACACGTCCGTTTGAGTTTAGTTTCATTTCATTTGTACTAAAAAGCCTAATCAACACGCGAAAAGCCAAAATAACAATAATTTTGTAAAAATCGACGTAAATAAATCTATATGCTACGCGCTTTCCTAATTCCTAGATATTATGATATAGGACCTATATACACAGTTTTAAGCGATAGTAACGACCCTGGGAGCGCGTGCGAAAGAAGCCTTTTGAAGACATACACGAAATGACGATACACATTTTGCCTTTTATATATATAGACTAGCGAGGGGTACCCGGCGTTGCCCAGGTGTTTGGAGGTGTGTGTGTGTGTGTGGGGGGGTAAAAACAAAAGTAAGTATGAGGATCAAACCCGAACCATTAAGGCAAAGTTGTAAATTAATGTGTAAAAAAAAAAAACGTGCGACGTTAACCATTGCCCCACCGCGATATGCTAAGGGAAACACGTTTGACTTTATTTAATTACTTGGATTTGGCAGGTGCACGTTTTAATGACTTAATGAGGTCAAGTTTGATTGCGGGATTTTTATTTTCCCAAGATGTTATAGGAAAAAGACTAACCCACATGCGGCGAGCGACAAATGTTGAATATTTATCTTCCCGAAATCGAGCAAATTAAATAGACAGGCGAGCTTCGTTGTTAACTCTTAGATATTACGATTTATATGTGATATAAAAAGTTTTAAAAAGTTGTGAAGCGACCAACTGCTTCTCTAAAAAAAGCCTTTTGTAGACATACTGAAAAAGCGAACACACATACATACATTTTCGCTTTTATATTTATAGACTAGCAAGGGGTACCCGGCGTTGCCCAGGTGTTTGAAGGTGTGTGTGAAAACTCCGCGGGGGGGGGGGGAAATAAAAAAAAATGTTTTGGTAGGTAAGTATGAGGATCGAACGCGAACCGTTGAGGCAAAGTTGGAAATTAAAGTGTGAAAACAAAGAGTGTGACGGTTTTAACCATTGGGCAACCGCGAGATGCTAACGGAAATACGTTTGAATTTATTTAATTACTTGGATTTGGCAGGTGCACGTTTTAATGACTTAATGAGGTCAAGTTTGACTGTGGGATAGTATTTCATTTACTGCGTGAACGCTTTTTTATTTTTATTTTCCAAGGATGTCATAGGAAAAAGACTAACCCACATGCGGCGAGCGACAAATGTTGAATATTTATCTTCCCGAAGTCGAACAAATTAAATAGACAGGCGAGCTCCATTGTTAACTCTGAGATATTACAATTTATATGTGATACAAAAAGTTTTAAGAAGTTGTGAATCGACCGACTGCTTCTCTGACGATGGTAAGCGATAGCTATTCAGCAGTTAACATTTTCTGCGGGCCAGTTTTTAATGAGGTCAATAAACTGGTTTGTTAGTTTTTAACTAACTTTGGAAAAAACCAGCTCCCTGTTTATTAAGGGGAGTGTCTTGTCTCGAAATGAAAGGGGGGTAGGAACGAACCCGAAGACCTTAGGTGAAGTTTGAAAATAAAATCGGCCAGCCAGAATGAGTTACTGAAGGATGTTTGAATTTATTTAAGAACCAAATTCAATCACATAATCCCTCTCCTCTTACTAAAATAATACCTTTGAGACATTTCTGGCCTGTTTATTTCATTACAAACACATCAATAAAATACCTCACATTTCATCATTTTTTATAATTCTTGAATATGTTTTGAATTTCGACAATCAAATTTAATGAGTGTGCACATCTAATCGCCCAATTCTTACTAACATCATAAATTTGCTACATTGACTGGACTGCTTATTTCATTATAAACACACCAATCAAATAACTAAAACTTCATTTTTCAAAATTCTTGGATATGTTACTAATTTCAACAATAATTTTTCATGAGTTAATCCACATTATCGCCACCTCCTATCATTAAAATAATAACTTTCAGGCATTGTATGGCTGTTTTTTTTTCATTACAAACACACCTATAAAGTTACTCACATTTTACCATTATTCATAATTCTTGGATATGTTACTAATTTCGACAATTATTTATAATGAAGTAACCCAAATAATCGCCACCCTCTTTAACCGACACGATCCCCTTCCTCTTACAAAAAATAACAAATTGATACATCTTCTAGCCTGTCTATTTCATTACGAACACACCAATCAAATAACTCACATTTAATCATTTTTCATAATTCTTGGATATGTTACTAATTTCGACAATCATTTTCCATGATTTAACCCACATAATCGGCCCTCTCTTACTAAAATAACAACCATTGCATATTAATCTAATGGTATTCAACAATGAGGCTACATCCAATAGAGGTCACTTGCGTAATCTAATGGTAGTCGACAATGAAGTTACATCACAGGGAGGTCACTCGCACATTATAACAATGATTGTATATAATCTACATCCAAGGGAGGTCATTTGCATATTATAACAATGATTGTATATTATTCTAAAGGTATTCAACAATGAAGCTAGAATCTGACAGTGACGCTACATCCAAGGGAGGTCACTTGCATATAATAACAATGATTGTATATTAATCTAATGGAATTCGAAAATGAAGCTACACTCAATGGAGGTCACTTGAATATTACACAAATGGTTTTATATGAATGTAATTGTTTCGACAATGAAGCTACACTCAAGGGAGGTCACTTGCATATTATACCGATTATGGTGTATTAGTCTTATGATATAAAACAATGATGCTACATCCAAGGGAGGTCACTTGCATATTATGACAATGATTGTATATCAATCTAATAGAATTGGACAATGATGCTACATCCAAGGGAGGTCACTCGCATATTGTAACAATGATTGTATATCAATCAAATGGAAGTCGACAATGAAACTACATCTAAGGGAGGTCACTCGCATATTATAGAAATGATTGTATATTAATCTAATGGAATTCGACAATAAAGCTACACCCGAGGGCGGTCACTTGCATATTGTAACAATGATTGTATATTAATCTAATGGTATTTGAGTATGAAGCTTCATCCAAGGGAGGTCACTTGCATACTATAACAATGATTGTATATTATTCTAATGGTACTCGACAACAAAGCTGCATTTAAGAGAGGTCACTTGCATATTATAACAATGATTGTATATTAATTTAATGGAATTAAACAATGAAACTACATCCAACGCAGGTCACTGGTATATAATAACAATGATTGTATATTAATCTAATGGTATTCGACAATGAAGCTACATCCGACGGAAGGTCACTTGCATATTATAACAATGATTGTATATTAATCTAAATGAATACGACTATGAAGCTACATCCAAGGGAGTTCACTTGCATATTATAACAATGATTATATATTAATCTAATGGAATTCGGCAATGTAGCTACACTTAAGGGAGGTCACTTGCATAGTATAACAATGATTGTATATTAATTTAATGGAATTCGAGAATGAAGCTACACTCAAAGGAGGTCACTTGCATATTGTAACAATGATTGTATATTGATATAATGGAATCTGATAATGAAGCTATATCCAAGGGAGGTCACTTGCATATTATAACATATATACTGCGCAAGCACTTTCTAAATTTTTCAAATCGGACCTATAATGCAGAAGCACCTTCAAAATTTTCACATCTGACCTATACTGCACAAGCACTTTCTAAATTTTTCAAATTGGACCTATATGCACAAGCACCTTCAAAATTGTCAAATGGGACCTATACTGCGCAAGCACCTTCAAAATTGTCAAATCGGCCTATAATGCACAAGCGCCTTCAAAATTGTCAAATCGGACTTATAATGCAGAAGCACCTTTAAAATTTTCACATCGGACCTTCTAAATTTTTCAAATTGGACTTATACTGCACGAGCACCTTCAAAATTATCAAATGGGACCTATACTGCACAAGCACCTTCAAAATTGTCAAATCGGCCTATACTGCACAAGCACCATCAAAATCTTTTAAATCGGACCTATACTTCACCTATGTCATACAATCCTAGGCGACGCTTGGTATTCTGCTAGTACACATCCACATATGTCATACAATCCCGGGCAACGCCGGCTGTTCTGCTAGTGCATATACACCTACTTTATCCAATCCTGGGCTATGCCGGGTATTTTACTAGTACAGATACCTATGTAATCCGTCCTCGGCGATGCTGGGCATTTGGCTAGTACATATATCAACCAATTTTTTCCAATTCCAGGCGTCGCCAAGTGTTCTGCTAGGAAAAATTCCATGAATTTTATCCAATCCCAGGCCATGCCGGGTAATCAGCTAGTATATATGTCATGCTAGTGCTATATCATACAATTCCGGGCGACACTGGGTATTTTGCTAGTACATATACACCAATTTTATCCAATATGCATGTGTTATTTTGACTTGGTCTTTTGGCTAAGATCAAAGTGTAGTATCTATTCTTAGAAATAAAACGGTTTCATCTTTCGCCCCCTCCCATAACTCATATTATGCCTCCCACCTTCCTCCCTCTAAATAGAATTAGTTAATATGCGAAAAATATATAATACGCATCTTTTTTTTTACTTGGTCTTTTGGCTAAGATCAAAGTGTAGTATCTTTTCTTAGACTTTAAGCGGTTTCATCCTAGGAAACATTCAATGTATTTCTACCTACATCGGCTAATTATATCAACCAATATTTTCCAATCCCAGGCGACGCCGAGTGTTCTGCTAGGAAAAATTTCATGAATTTTATCTAATCCCAGGCTATGATGTTTGGAATATGACATCTTGTCTTAATTTAATATATGAAAAATATATAATATGCATCTTTTATTTTTTTACTTGGTCTTTTGGCTAAGATCAAAGTGTAGTATCTGTTCTTAGAATCAAAGCGGTTTCATCTTTCGCCCCCCCCCATCCCTCACTAAGAAAATAAGGAGGAGGTCATACCTGAGATCTCAAGCTGTGGAGAAAAAAAAAAAAAACGTTACTCGAAAATAAGGAGGATTTATGCCTGGGATGTCACCAAATACATTAACTCTCATTTCGTATTATATTAAAATGTATAAGTAAACAAACGCTGATTAACTCATATTATGCCTCCCACCTGCCTCCCTGTAAATAGAATCAGGTCATAGTGTAACTAATATAAAAAAGAAAATGGCCGTTTGTTTTTGTTTTATTGTGAAAACAGACATCGGTCGTCTCATGCTAAATATTTTTAAGCATAATTTTTTTTATTTACTTATTTTTGCTTATTGTTTTTGGTTTAAGTCTCGGATTTTACTATTTTTAACCTGCTGATAACTTTGGTAACATTTTCATAACGTAAAAGTTCATAGTTTAATTTGTATGATTGTTGCCTTTTTTTAATTGATAAAAACGAATATATGCAATGTTTTTATATACAGAATGCCATTACAGCTTGCTGACGTCAAGATCACATGACATGACTCCGCGGTTTTTGAATACAGAGTGACTAAAAAAAAACGGGCCCCGTCTAGACTTTCTGTGGTAGAGTTGTGGCCCTTTTTGGGGGGCACTTATAAATCGAACTAAAAATACGTAATGTTTTACATTAAAATGTCACTTTTTTTGGCCCCCCCCCTTGCAGAAAATCGGTTAGCTGACTACTTCTAGTTGTCCTTTTGGGCACAAAATTTCGATATTCGTTATCTGGAGGGTGGAGCTTCAATATGATATAAAGTTTGTTAATTTTTGTTTTGTCTGTCCAAAGTTTTTAGCAGACACACATACATACATACATTTTCACTTTTCTATATATAAACTAGCCAGGGGTACCCGGCGTTGCCCGGGTGTTTGGAGGTGTGTGTCAAAACTCCGGGGGGTGGGGGTGGGGTTAAAAAAAAAAAAAAATGTTTTGGTAGATAAGTATGAGGATCAAATCCGAACCGTTGAGGCAAAGTTGGAAATTAAAGTGTGAAAAAAAAAAGAGTGCAATGGTTTTAACCATTGGGCAACCACAAGATGCTACCGGATACACGTTTGAATTTATTTAATTACTTGGATTTGGCAGGTGCACGTTTTAATGACTTAATGAGGTCAAGTTTGACTGCGGGATAGTATTTCATTTACTACGGGAATGCTTTTTTTATTTTTATTTTCCCAAGATGTTGTGGGGTGGGGACCAGCTCCCCTTGTCAAAATTGAATAGCAATTGTTTGATATATGGAAAATATTTCCACATTGATCAAAACTGATTGCTTTTGGACATTTCCGCCAACAGACGGAAAATACTGCGAGAATTTGTGTCGCTTTTATTACATAATCCACATGCGGTGAGTGACAAATGTTGAATATTTATCTTCCCAAAGTCGAGCAAATTAAATAGACAGGCGAGCTTCGTTGTTCCTATTTACAATGCCTCCCCACGGGACAGAGTTAGACACCAGGGTCGTTTTTTAACGTGGAGAAAAGGAACAAAAATAATAATTGTCTCAGTCGTGAAGGATTTCTCCTCCACTGACAGAGAACAAGAAATTGAAGTACATCACCTGAAGAACAGATACTACTCTTTGATCTTGTTTATATATTTTATTGTTTTTAAAATTTTGTAAATACAATTAAGTAAAAAAAACAAAAGATTTTCAAACAACAAAATTAGGTACAAGGCCCTACAAGAAATTGGGGAGGGGAAGGGTTCAGGGTCTTTGTAACTAAAGGGATTAAAAGTAATAAATGTAGACTTTGGAGTCTTACTCTTGACTGGCAACATTTACCAAAATACCTCATTCACTCTATGGATCTTAATCTAACTAATAAATCCCCAGCGTTTAAGAATCAAAACCATATTTACAATTTATAAACAGTTGTCTGTGTATGCATTTTTTTTTTTTTTTTTTTTAAATTTTGTGTGTGCATGTGTGAAAAAATAAAGTTCAATTTCATTAGAAAAATAAAAAGTTTTTGAATTAGGAGAAAGATTGCTCGTGGAGAGGGGAAAACTAATTAAACGTGTTAATATCAAAAACAAAAAATAAATCCTACTGGGTTGTTAGTGAGACCCCCCTGTACAAATCTAGGTGACTAGACCCCCTACTGTTTTCCGGGGAACTGAAAACAAGCAGGGCGATCCCTAATGGGGATTGGGGAGAATATCTTAATGGAAGTGGGAGAAAACAAAGCAACGGGTTGAGGGGGGTTGGAAGGTGACCTCTGCGTAGGGGAGTGACCGGGGATGTTGAAAAGCAAGGATGTGGCACAAAGGGGGTGGGTAGACTCAGAGGTACTCTAGTACCAAAAACTAAAATCAGGAACAGGATCTCATTTGTACCACCAGTCAAGAGTCTTCTTAAAATGACTTAGCTAGAACCTAAGCGGGATGGGTTCCGAAGGACCCAGCACCGCCCGTGCCATGCTTAAGGAGGGAACATATATTGAAACTTGGCTCTTCGACGGATGCACAAACTAGTGCTGTGCACCCACCTCTTGTCAAATTCCACTCTAGGCAACCTCTTCCAATCGCATCTGATCTTTACTTTAAGAAAATGTTTAAAGTAAACGATCAGATCCCGATCCGGAACAGATGTCCCTTCGCGGACCAACTTGAGGCGCGTGATCCAAATCACCATGCGCGCTACTGCCAGGATCGCCAGGACAACCATTCTTTCCTCCCTGGGGAACGGCGGCTCCATGTTGTACACAAAATAACCTTCGTCGAGATCGAGCGGACATTCGGCACTGATGTGAGCCGTTACCCCCTCGACGTACTCCAATAGGGCCTGGATCCGGCTGCAACTAAAAAACGCTTTCCCGATCGTTTCGGGCTCGCGTTCGTCACAGCGCGGACAGAAGCCCCTCGTATGTTCTTTATACCGGCAGAGTTCGTCGAGAAGGGGCAGCGCGTTACGGACCAGTCGCCAGGTGAGGGAAAATTCCGAGTTGTTCAGAATCTCCTGTCCCGGCGCCCAACTCCAATGAGAACGGACAACCTCCATTGACCATCCCATCCGCCTACAAAGTGGATCCTTCGCAGTACCCTTCCACTAGCTCCCGATATAGTTTCTTTCTTGGCTGATCGAGGACACTGGTCCCCGGCAAAGCTCTAAGAGTGGTCCGGAATTCGGAGAGGAACTTAGACTCCCCCTCAGTCTACGACGACCTTCTACCGAGGGATTGGGTTTGAGATTGGGAAACAAGTTCTCAACCACTGGGACCCAAGGAGCGTCTTCTTCAAGCGAACGACCCAGGAAAGCCAATCTCTCGGCATTTCTATGACACAAGAGACTGGGCTGACCCAGGCCTCACTCGCTCGGACTCTGGACACAGACCTCTCTGCAGACATAATGCTTACCATCGTTTCACAATAGTGAATCGAGGCGCCCTTGCAAGCGGGTTAGTCGTTCTGCAGGGAGAGGAAGTACAGACAATCGGTAAAGGATGAGCGGAAAGACGTATGTAGCACACGCCTCCGCCCGACCCTTCAAGGACAATTTCCTTCCAGTCCAAGTCTTCACCGACGATTTGACCTTGCCATATACTTCCGACCAATTCTTTTCCAGCTGAAGTCCCGGTCCAAACCAGACACCGAGAATACGGACCGGTCCATCGGTCCAGCTGAAAATACCTGGAAGCGAGTTTACCCCGGTCCAGGCCCCCAACCGCAGGCCAACAGACTTGCTGCGGTTGAAGATGGCCCCTCTGACTTCTTCGTATCGAGCGAGCGCCTCGACCACCGCTTGAATGTCCGTGTGGCAAGACATGAACACGGTGACGTCATCAGCGAACGCGGAAACCCTGGCTCGTGTGCCTCTAGGGAGGGCTATTCCGCGCAGGACTGGTGTAGCCGCCTCGTCCCTTAACTTGCGAAGGAGGGGTTCCAACGCCAGGATGTACAACAGAGGCGACAGCGGACAACCCTGACGCACCGATCGAGAGACAGCGAACGACTCCGACAGCTTACTGTTGATCTGCACCACTACCGTCGGCCTATCATACAGGACAAAGATCCACTTGCGAAAGTCCGGATTAAATCCGGTGGCCTCTAGCACAGCTCCCAGGAACCGATGGTCGACCCTATCGAATGCCTTGGACTGATCTAAACTGATCAGCGCGGCTTCGGCGTCGTCTTCTGTCCCCTCTATGATCGAGCGTATCAAATGCAAATTATCTTGAATCGATCTCCCCTTCCCCATAAGTCTGGTCCGGTTCGATCAAGTCAGTGATGACAACCTGCAAACGATTCGCAAGAATCTTTGCCAAAATCTTTAACTCTGTGTTTAGCAGAGTCAAGGGCCTAAAATCGTCAAAATTTTCCACCCCACCATGCCGTCGACCTTTCCTCAGCAATGTGATCACTCCCTTGGTCACCTGTCCAGGGATGGAACCCTGAGCAAACCAATGGTTGAACATATCCTTCAGAATAGGGACCAACATGGGCGACAGCCTCAAGTAGAACTCGTAGGGTAAACCATCAAGCCCCGGGGATTTGTTGTAGCCACCTGCTTCAACGCAGTAATGACCTCATGTTCAGTAACAAGACCATCACAGCTAGCTGCCTGAGCCGCCGTGAGGCGGGGCGAGTCAGCCAAATAGCTGCCAAACTCCTCGACCCTGAGTCCGGGTAGTTGGGTGAAGCGCTCCGATAGATGCTCCCGAAACCCCTCGCAGATCTCCCGAGTCGAAACTAGGGCGTGTCCTTCCAGGTTGTGTACTTTACGAATGTACCCGTCCGAACTGCGCCTTAAAGCAGCCTTACGCTCAACAGCGTCAACATTCACAGCCTCGTTGGAAACTTTCATTAATCTAGCCCTAACTACTTGACCTTCATACCGCTCGCTAGCCAAGCGGCTGAGGTCTTGTTTAGCTAGTGCTATCTCTAGGGGGTCCCCCCTCCACCGCCCGGGTCAGCTTATCCTCTAAGCGCTTCTTTGCCTTAGCCTTATCTAACGCGAGGCGTTGGCTGTATTGGACTGAGAAGCGCCTAATTTTGGCCTTAAGACTAACCCACCACTTACTCCCTGTAACCGCCCCCACTAAAGCCCGCTGAATTAATTCTGTAACCTTCAACCGGTAGTCCTCCAGCTCCAACAAGGTGCTGTTGAACTTCCAGTATCTGGCTAGTTTAGGCCTAGCACTTAAGTTCAAACGGGCCATAACGAGTTTATGGTCCGAGTGTCCTAACAAGTGGAACGTGGGGCACGATAGAAAGTCTACGTCGCCTCTTCTAACTAACATCCGATCCAAGTAAGTACTCGGATAGGAAGGCATTCCAGGATGCCATGTCCACATCTCCCGCCCCGGGTAATCCAGACGGAATCTGTCGACGAGATCGTACGAGGCCATCAGGTCGAACAGAGTGCTGTCACACCGCACCGACCCACTAGTCCCCCCGACCTTATCTATATTGGGATCAAGGATTGCATTCCAATCACCCATTAGAACTACCCGTTCCGGATCCACTAAGAAGCCCTCCAACCGTCGAAAAAAGGATGCCCTCTCTACAGCAGAATTGGGAGCATAAACAGCGACAATCTGAAAAACACTACTATTAACGGCAACATCAACAAAAACTAGCCGCCCGTCCTCGCCTGCGTGAACAACATTCACCGACGCTGACAGGTTGCGACTCACTAGCAAGGAGATTCCACGACTATAAGTATTGCCATATGCTGAGTAAACATCGTAATCGTTCACCAGCACCTGACAATCCTTGTCACAAATAAAGTGGGTCTCCTGGATAGTGGCAATATCTACCTTAAGGGACACCAAGTCTCTCACAACACGCGAGGCCTTGCTTCGACACCTGATGTCCCTCACATTCAATGTAGCCAAGTTCAAAGCCATGTTCACTTACCTTATTCAGTGTCACAGACGGGTCTGAAATCCTTGGCAGTGAGGACGTGGCAGGCCTGGCCGAGGCTGCCGGTAAGTAGGTCTGATGAGGGTACTCCGTCCTTGGCCACACCTCCCACGTCCAGGGGAAAGGTTAGTTTAAGTGCCCTGTAGAAAGAGGGGTGGATGTACACGGGGACTCTGCCCTCACATTTGTAGAAAAAATTGTTCAATGAAGGATGGTCCCTGTCCACCAGCTGCTGGCCCGGGATCGCATCCTTCGCTGCATCTATCATAGCCAAGAGGGCTTGAGTCCTTGCGTCCTTGTTGACTCTAACGAAAGTGGTCAACAAGGGAGCGTCTTTAAATTTCGTCGGGTCTGCGACGCTGTCCCCGCCGACATAGGTGAGACTCCTCAGCTTGTTATACAGGACTTTTTGTTGTCCTTTAAGGTCTGGTATTGTTTGGTGTGGATCTAGTTCGCAGATCCTACCTCCTGGCAGGAACGGGAGTTTTTTCGTTCGCTCATTGCGAACCGCAGTTGTTGGGGGAGGGGGCTCTTTAGGTTGAGGGAGGGAGGAGGGGGGTGGGGTCGGGGTAGCTTTCACAGTCTCTTGATGGGGTGATTTCTCACAGGATGGGGGGCATATAGAGTTTTTGGGGCCCTTGGGGAGGGAGTGGGAGAGTTGTTCGGGCTGCTGGGGTGGTGGGATGACGGCGGGATCAGCCTGTGTTTTGTTGAAAGTGTCTTCCTCAGTAGGGGTAGGGGGGTTAGCTCGCATCTTCCGGCTTTTCCTCCTCCTGGCCCTCCTGATCTCTGACGCACTCAATGTTGCTGTTGCTGGTGATTCCTCCTCTTCCTCTGATGCAACCTCCTCCTCAGACTCTTGTAACTTCCTCTTGTTTGAGGAGGAGGGTGCCTGCGTGTCCATATTTTCTGTGTCTTCTTGCTTGTTTTCTGGCTGGTCTCTGGTCACTGTTGGAGGGGTTGGTTTTTTAGCTGTCTTCCCTTTTTTAGTGACCGTCGACCAACCTTCCTGTGCTTCTGGGAGGCTTGTGGCTGGCGCGGGCATGGAGACTTGTGGTGTAGTCTTGACTGGCCCTGCAACTTTGCTTTGTGTTTTTGTTGGGTTCTTGTTCCCACTCTTTTTCGGGCAGTCTTTGGCCATGTGGACTTGTAGCTGGCAATGCCAGCAATGGGGCTTCCTCCCCTCCACTATTAGGCAGAGCATCCACTCCCTTAATTTCAAATGCCATAGAATCCCGCTTTGTCCAAGACCATCTGGATTTTATAGTCCCCAGTCATGATGTTTCTTAGACCGCGGACTGGCGTGACTTCCTCCACGTCCCCGTATTGACTGAGGATGGCCCCCAGTTGTTGGGCTTCCATATAGCAGGGGACGTTCAGAGCAGAAACATTAGCCCTCCTCCTGTTCATATAAATGGGCTGTAGCTTTATGTTTCTGCTCTGGTGACTGGTCCTGGACAGCTTGATCGCATGTTCGGGGGTGGGAAGCAGAACATCCCACTGCGCGTAGCTTCTTCTGCAGATGTAGTTGGCCGGGATGTTCTGCTCCAGCAGCACGTTTACCATTGTGTCTTTGTTGATACCCGTGAGGCTCCTCGTCTTGACATCGGATGTAATCAGTGACAGGACCCTCTTCTGTAAGCCCTCGACCTGTCCTGGAAGGGGTTGGATGTCATTCCCCTTGGTGTACTCCTTGTACGTGGAGTCGAACAGCTTCCGATAGTCCTCGGGTGTCAACTTGCTCTGCTGCTCTTTGGGGCCCTATGCTGATCCACCGTTCTGTTGGAAGTCTGCTGGTCCAGGGACGGGGGGCATAGCTGGCACCTCTCTGCTAACTGCCGTTGTGGGAGTTGCTGGCTCGGGGGTCTGACCTTTACCAGTCAGAGTTGGCCAATCCGCGTTGGATATTGCGCGCTTGCTTTCTCTGCTTTCCGGGTCATTCCCTTTTCTCTTTTTCTTCCTTAGCTGCTGGGTTGACGTCTCTTGGGGAGTAGGTGGTATCTCCCCTCCTGGCATTATATTCCCAGCTGCTGGCGTTGGCATAGCAGGTGCTGTGGTCCGGGGAGCCGTTCCCACCAGTGTGGTTTGGTTGCTACTGGTTGGCTTCTTGTCCCCTTCCCGGGCTTCCTTTTTCTCGTTCTTGCCCTCTTGGGGAGTACTGGAGGGCGGAACGCTGGTCTCTTCCTCAAAAAGTGATTGCAGAGAGGCTAGTGTTGCATTAAATAGCTCCTCAGTTTTGTCGTCGGAGCCTTTTTCCATATCCTCTGCTGCAACTGGGGTGTTGCCCTTTTGGGGAGCGGGGGATTGATTTCCCACCTTACTTCCCATGAGATTGGTGTCCAGGAGTGCAGCTGGTGTAGCTCCTTCTGCATACTCCTCGACTGCAGTTCTTGCGTCTGCATTTTCCGCCGGGTCGCCCTCGTGGGGAGTAGTTGCAGGTAGTATTCTGGGGGTCGGCGCGGGCTGTGGCCCTACCCCTTCATCTGTTTTCAAGGTCGCCGCGTGCTGGGGCCCTACCTTGTCTTCTGGCGCCGTCTTGCTGGGAAATGCATTGGCTCCCTCACATGGGGAGTCGTCTGCGGGGGTGATGTTGCGCATTTGGGGTGACGTACCCCTCCTGCCTGGCATCGTGGCGGTAGCACTGGCCGCTGACGCGGACCAAAGTGTAGCGGGGAGAAAAGAAAACCCAGGGGAATGGAGGCGGTGGAGGGGGAGGAGCGGGCTCAGAAGAGATTAGTGCTTTTGACCTCCCCTCACGGGGATGTTGGGTTAGCAGCTCAAATCTCCCCGCGAGGGGGAAGAGCAGAGAAGAAAGATGCAGTGGGTGCTAGCGTCAAAGCGCCGCGTCGCAATTAAGAGAGAGAGGGGATAGACATTTCTGCCTACAGAGGGGAGTAAAAACGAAACACCCGCCCTACCCCACGTCACCCTACCCACTAACTACCCCAACGGAAGCAAGAAAGAGAACCCTGTCTGCTGGATCCACTGGGAGAGCAGCGAAAATAGACAAAGTTTTGGCCTGGCAGGTCAGAGTGCTGCTCAGGCAATTAAGTGGTGAGAAATTAGACCATCCCCTGTCTCTAGAGGGAAGAGACCGGAACGAAGAAAAAATGCATGCAAAAAGAAAAAAGAAGGTCTCAACTACCTTGTTGGTCCCGAGATTCCAGTCTCCCAAAAGAGGGGATCGGTTTTCGGGTCCAAGCTCCCACAAATGTGGAGTCGGTCCTTTAGGTCCTGACTCCTCAAAGGAGGGGGTCGGTCCTTGCTAACAAAAGTTAGTATGAAAAAGCACGTTAACCTAGCCCGAAAGCCCGGTGGTGGAAAGTTTCGTAACTGAGAGAACAGATACTACATTTTGATCTTGTTCTGAAGGCCAGGTATTTATTTGCTCTCCCAATGAGCAAATTAGGCACAAGGCCGATTTTTAATGTGAGGAGTGAAGGGGAAATGGGGACCAACTCCTCGGGGAGTAGGGGAGCTGGATAGTGACAATTGGTATGAAGGGTTGCCCCTACATTGACCAAGGTCTTTTCTGTGGGGTCGCCCCCACATAGGGTCTTTGCTTGCAGTATCTGCCGGAACAGATACTACACTTTGATCTTAGCCCGAAGGCCAAACATGCAAGCTTCGTTGTTAACTCTTAGATATTAAGATTTATATGTGATATAAAAAGTTTTAAAAAGTTGTGAACCGACTGACCGCTTCTCTGAAAAAAGCCTTTTGTAGACATACAGAAAAAGCAAACATTCATACACACATTTTCGCTTTTATATTTATAGACTAACAGGGCTACCCGGCGTTGCTCAGGATAGTATAAACAATGAGAAAATTGAATTTGGTTTTGTAATATATTTGCTATTCTTATGAGAGAGGAATTTTGTATGTTTATGTATCATTTGTTATTTCGAACAAAAGAATATTTTACCTACATAAGACGGGTATTACACATATGAAATAATTGTATCTTACCTAGGGTAGGTCATTTATAGTATGTATATGAAACGACAGGTAATATACAACACATTTATCTCATTAAATCCCAAGCGATGCCAGGTATTTTACTAATATATATTCTCGCCTATTTCATTCAATCCCGGGCAACGCTGGGTGTTTTGCTAGTATATATCTCTCAATCAATCTCATTATATCCTGGTTGACGCAATATATTCTGTTAGTAAATATTTCAATCAATCTAATTCAATCCAAGGCAATGCCAAGTATTCTGCTAGTATATATTTGCATCTATCTCATTACATCCCAGGTGACCATGTATTCTGCTTGCATACATTTGCATGTATCTCATTGAATCCAGGGTGACTCCTGGTAATCTGTAAGTATATATGTTGACGTATCTCGTTGAATCCCATAATTCTTGGATTGTTACACATTTCCACAATTTAACCCACATTATCGCTCACCTGTTTAAAATAATAACTTTGAGACATTGTCTTGGCTCGTTTTTCATTACAAACACATCATCCAAATAACTCACATTTCATCATTTTTTATAATTTTTGGATATGTTACTAATTTCAACAACCATGTCACATGATTTAACTTACATTATCGCCGCCATTCTTACTAAAATAAAAATTTTGATACATAGGCTATGGTATGTTACAAATTTCGACTATCACTTTTCCTTTCTATCACTAAAGTAATAACTTTTAGACGTTGTATGGCTGGTTATTTCATTAAAAACCCACCAAAGAAGTAACTCACATTATATCATTTTTCATAATTCTTGGATACGTTACTAATTTCGATGATTATTTTTAATGAAGGAACGAAAATAATTGCGACCTCTTACTAAAATAATAACTTCCATACATTGTCTGGTCTGTCTACTTCATTATGAATACACCAATCAAATAACTCACATTTCATCATTTTTCATAATTTTTGGATATGTTGCTAATTTCAAATGTCATTTTTTCTGAGTTCAATCACATAATCCCTCTCCTCTTACTAAAATAATACCTTTGAGACATTTCTGGCCTGTTTATTTCATTACAAACACATCAATAAAATACCTCACATTTCATCATTTTTTATAATTCTTGAATATGTTATGACTTTCGACAATCAAATTTAATGAGTGTGCACATCTAATCGCCCAATTCTTACTAACATCATAAATTTGCTACATTGACTGGGCTGCTTATTGCATTATAAACACACCAATCAAATAACTAAAACTTCATTTTTCATAATTCTTGGATATGTTACTAATTTCGACAATAATTTTTCATGAGTTAATCCACATTATCGCCACCTCCTATCACTAAAATAATAACTTCCAGACATTGTATGGCTGTTTTTTTCATTACAAACACACCTATAAAGTTACTCACATTTGACCATTTTTCATAATTCTTGGATATGTTACTAATTTCGACAATTATTTTTAATGAAGTAACCCAAATAATCGCCACCCTCTTTAACCGACACGATCCCCTTCCTCTTACAAAAAAATAACAAATTGATACATCTTCTAGCCTGTCTATTTCATTACGAACACACCAATCAAATAACTCACATTTAATCATTTTTCATAATTCTTGGATATGTTACTAATTTCGACAATCATTGTTTATGATTTAACCCACATAATCGACCCCCTCTTACTAAAATACTAAGTTTGAGACAATATCTGGTCTGTTTATTTCATTATAAACACGCCAATCAAATAAGTAATATTTAATAACTTTTCATAGTTCTTGGATATGTTACTAATTTCGACAATCGTATTTCACGATTTAACCAACAGTAAAAATAATAATAAATGCTAAAATAATAACTTTAAGACATTGTCTCTGGTTATTTCATTATAGACACACCAATAAAATAACTCACATTTTATCATTTTTCATAATTCTTGGATATGTTACTAATTTTGACAATTATTTTCCATGATTTAACACACATAATCCGCTTCCTCTTACTAAATTAATACATTTGAGGCATTGTCTGTGCTGGCAATTTCATTACAAACACACCAATCATATAACTCACATTTCATACTTTTTCACTTTTCTTGGATATGTTACTAATTTCTACAATCATTTTTAATGATGTAACCCAAATAATTGACCACCTCTTACTAAAATATTAACTTTAAGACTATATCTGGGCTGTTCATGTCATTATAAACACACCAATCCAATAACTTACATTTAATAACTTTTCATAATTCTTGGATATGTTACTAATTTCGACAATCGTTTTTTATAATTTAACCTACATAATATCCTTTCCTTTTGCTAAAATAATTATTTGTGACATTGTCTGGCATGTTATTTCATTATAAACACACCAAAAAATAACTCGCATTTCATCATTTTTCATAATTGTTTGATATGTTACTAATTTGGACAATAATTTTTCATGATTTTACGACATAATCACAACATCTTCCTATATGGGGTATTCTGTTAGCACAAATATCAACTTATCTGATTCGATCCCAGGTATTCTCCTAGGAAACATCACATCTATTACATCCAATCCCAGGCAACGTCAGGCATTTTTCTAGTACATACATCCACCTTTCTTATACAATCCCCGGCAACGCTGAGTATTATGCTAGTACAAATATCCAGCTATGAAGCCATATCCAAGAGCGTTCACTGGCATAATATTACATAGGTTTGCATACTAATCTAATGGTATTCGACAATGAGGCTACATCCAAGGGAGGTCACTTGCATATTATAACAATGATTGTATATTAATCTAATTGTATTCGACAATAAAGCTACATCCAATGTAGGTCACTTGCATATTATAACAATGATTGCATATTATTCTAATAGAATCTGACAGTGAAGCTACATCCAAGGGAGCTCACTTGCATATTATAAAAATTATTGTATATAAATGTAATGGCATTCGAGAATGAAGCTACATCCAAGGTAGGCCACTTACATATTATGACAATGAATGTATATTAATTTAATGGTATTCGAGAATGAAGCTACATCTAAGGGAGGTCACTTGCATATTATGACAATAATTGTATATTAATATAATGGAATTCTAGAATGAAGCTACACTCAATGGAGGTCACTTACATATTATGACAATAATTGCATGTTATTCTAATGGTATTCAACTATGAAGCTACACTCTATGGAGGTCACTTGCATATTACACCAATGATTTTATATTATCCTAATGGTATTCGACAAAGATGCTACATCCAAGGAAGGTCGCTTACATATTATGGCAATGATTGTATATTATTCTAATGAAATTCGATAATGACTATACATCCACGGCAGATCACTTGCATATTATAAAAATGATTGTATATAAATCTAATGGAATTTGACAATGAATCTACACCCAAGTGAGGTCACTTGAATATTATAATGATTATATTATTCTAATAGAATTTGACAATGAAGCTACATCCAAGGGAGATAACTTACATATCATAACACTTATTTCATATTAATCTAATTCTATTTGACAATGAAGCTACATCCAAGGGAGGTCACTCAGATATTATGACAATGAATGCATATTAATCTAATGGAATTCGACAATGGAGCTACACCCTTGGGAGGTCACTTGCATATTACCCCAATGATTTTATATTAATCTAATAGTATTCGAAAATGACACTACATCCAAGGGAGGTAAGTTTAATATTATAACAATGATTGTAGATTAATCTAATGATATTCAACAACGAAGCTACATCCAAGGGAGGTCACTTGCCTATTATAACAATGATTGTATCTTAATCTAATGGAATTCGACAATCAAGCTACATTCAAGGGAGGTCACTTGCATATTATAATGATTGTATATTAATCTAATGGAATCTGATATTGAAGCTACATCCAAGGGACATATTATAACATATATACTGCGCAAGCACTTTCTAAATTTTTCAAATCGGACCTATAATGCAGAAGCACCTTCAAAATTTCACATCGGACCTATACTGTACAAGCAACTTCTAAATTTTTCATATTGGACCTATATTGCACAAGCACCTTCTAAATATTTCAAATTGGACCTATACTGCACAAGCACCGTCTAAATTTTTTAAATCAGACCTATACCGCACAAGCACCTTCTAAATTGTCAAATCGGGCCTATAATGCACAAGCACCATCAATTTTTTTCAAATCAGACCTATACTGCACAAGCATCTTCAAAATTGTGAAATCGAACCTATACTTCACCTATGTCATACAATCCCGGGCGACGTCCGGTTGTTCCGCTAGTGCATATACACCTACTTTATCCAATCCTCGGCTATGCCGGGTATTTTGCTAGTACAGATATCCACCTATGTAATCCATCCCGGGTGACGCTGGGCATTTGGCTAGTAGATATATCAACCAATTTTTGCCAATCCCAGGCATCGCCGAGTGTTCTTCCAATCCCAGGCCATGCCAGGTAATCAGCTAGTATATATGTCGTGCTAGTGCTATGTCATACTATTCCGGGCGAGCTGGGTATTTTGCTCATACATATGCACCAATTTTATCCAATATGCATCTTTTTCTTTTTACTTGGTCTTTTGGCTAAGATCTGTTATTAGAAATAAAGCGGTTTCATCTTTCTCCCCCCAACCCCAATAAGAAAATAAGGAGGAGGTCATGTCAACCTTTAGAGAAACAAACATCAATCGTAAATAAGGATGGCCTTCTAAATAATAATGTTTTTAGTTCAGCTGTGATTTTTGGAATATGACATCTTGTCTCAATTTAGTTATCGATAAATAATCGATGCACAAACTAGTGCTGTGCACCTACCTCTTGTTAAACTCCGCTCTAGGCAACCTCCTCCAATCGCAACTGATCTTTACTTTAAGCAAATGTTTAAAGTAAACAATCAGATCCCGATCTGGAACAGATGTCCCTTAGCAAACCAACTTAAGGCGCGTGATCCAGATCACCATACGCGCTACTGCTAGGATCGCCAGGAAAACCATTCTTTCCTTCCTGGGGAATGGCGGCTCCATGTTGTAAACAAAATATCCTATGTTGAGATCGAGTGGCCACTAGCGATTGATGCGAGCCGTTACCTCTCCGACGTACTCCAATAGGGCCTGGATCCGGCTACAACTAAAAAATGCATGCTTGACTGATTCGAGCTTGTGTTCGTCGCAGCGCGGACACCAGGCCCTTGTTTGTTCTTTGTACATGCTGAATTAATCGAAGAGGGGCAGTGCTTTTCAGACCAGTCGCCAGGTCAGGGAGAATTCTGAGTTTGTCAGAAAATCCCGACCCGGCGCCCAACTCCATTGACAGCAGATAACCTCCATCGACCAACCTGACAAAAAGGATCCTTCGTGGTACCCACCACTAACAAAAAGGATCCTTCGTGGTACCCACCACTAACTCCCAATAAAGTCTCTTTCTAGTCTGTTCGAGGACACTTGTGCCCGGCAAAGCTCTAAGTGCAGTCCGGCATTCGGCAAAGAACTTGGACTCCCCTCTCGGTTTACGAAGACCTTCTACCGAGGGGTCGGGTTTTAGATTGGGAAACAAATTCTCAACCGCAGGGACCCAAGGAGCGTTCTCCTCTAGCGACCGACCCAGAAAAGCCAATCTCTCAGCGTTTTCATGACACAAGAGACTGGGCTGACCCAGGCCTCCCTCGCTCGGACATTGGACACAGACCTCTCTGCACACATATTGCTTACCCTCGTCCCACAGAAGTGAGTCGAGGCGCTTTTGTAAGCGGGTTAGGCGTTGTACAGGGTGAGGAAGTACAGACAATCGGTAAAGGATGAGCAGAAAGACGTATGTAGCACACGCATCCGCCTGACCCTTCAAGGACAATTTACTTCGAATCCAAGTCTTGACCGACGATTCGACCTTGCCATATACTTCCGACCAATTTTTCTCCAGCTGAAGTCCCAGTCCAAACCAGACACCAAAAATGCGGACCGGCCCATCGGTCCAGGTGAAGATACCTGGAAGCGAGTTTACCCCGGTCCAGGCCCCCAACCGCAGGCCGACAGACTTGCTGCGGTTGAAGATGGCTCCTGTAACTTCTTTGTATCGAGCGAGCGCCTTGACCACCGCTTGAACGTCCATGGGGCAAGACACGAACATGGTGACGTCATCGACGAACGCGGAAACCCTGGCTCGTGTGCCTCCAGGTAAAGCAATTCCGCGCAGGACTGGTGTAGCCACCTCGTCCCTTAACTTGCAAAAGAGGGGTTCCAACGCCAGGACGTACAAAAGAGGCGACAGCAGACAACCCTGACGCACTGACCGGGAGACGGCGAATGACTCCGACAGCTTACCGTTGATTTGCACTGCTACCGTCAACTCTTCTTCACTCTCGTGAGAGCATCTGCTCGGTCCTTTTCAGAAGCCACCATGTCTATGCGAAGCATCAAACAAAACTCTTGCATCAGCTCAGCCAGCACCCCAAGACAGCGCTTCACTAACATCTCCGCAGCCCATTTCGTTTTTATTCTTTTTTCGCTTGAAATGAGAGACTTTAGCCAAGCAAACACCGTGGCAGAGTCTGTTTTGATGCAGATGTCATGTAGTCCCCATTTCAAGGCCAGATCGACTCCTTTTATTGTTGCGTCTAATTCCGCCACATTGATGTGGCTGACGTCAATCTTTTTCCTCAACCAGGCTGCATCTTCTGCAACTACTCCTCCAATTTCCAAAACGACCCCTGTTGCAATGCTGCTCGCATCGCACCACATGACTCCATCCAAGGTTCGCGGTATGTTCCAGGTTCCCCGGACTGGGTCTTGCCGTTCTGTTTCTTTCAGGAGCTCTTCCATCATGATGACCGTTCTTTCTCCCACCTTATCATTCCATCCTCGTCCTTCGGCGTGTCTCTTTATGTAGCTGCATGCTGGTCTAAGCCAGCTAGCAATGGGGTAATGTCCGATCAACTTTCCGCATATGGAAAAAAGTTCACGTCTGTTGAGCTCCTGCTTCAGTTGTGGGATCTCGTTTCCCCTGCGAAACTCTAGGCCGCCTGACGCACCTCGTTTCAGTTTTAGGCCCAAAGCAGCCCCTCCGTCTAGTTTTTCCGGCTTTTGGCGACCAACCCGAACCTCTTCAAATGAGCCACCACCTCCTTGGCAGTTACGACAGTTTCATTCACCAGAATGTCGTCTATGTATGAGCTCACTACCCCATCTCCCTTTCCCATTGTCTCCAGAATCTTCCTGAGGATAGTTGACATAATCTTGGGTGCCGAATTTAAACCAAACCCTACTCGCGTAAGGCAGTAGGTTTTGCCTTTGTACTTGACTAACTGATATTTCCAGAGCTTCTTGGCAACATGGAGTTGCAAATAGGCAGATTTTAGATCTACCAACGTAGATGCGCCATTCATCTGCCTCCATTCCCTAATGGTCTCACTGCACACATCTATGGTGTCGCCTCCCGTATGGCACTTAACATGGCCGTTCAGCTCTCGGAAATCCAGAACCGGTCTTACTTTCTCTTTAGTTGTTTGCAGAACGGCCATCAACGGCAAAATGCCCGACTCCACATCATCCGTCCAAGGCACCAGTATCCCCTCCTCAATCCATCGGCCGACTTCCTGCTAAAACTCCTTTATCGCCCCTCCTGTAAGCGAATTTGTGTAGCACGCCACCCTGTTTGTCAGCGATGGCGCTTGATGTTTCAATGCCCACTCCACCGTCCACCGCTCTCCGTCGAATTCGGCTCGGAAGTCCTGATCTTTGATCGACAATTTTCTTTCCTCCCCGGCCTGGTTGATCCCTCTGGGGGCGTTCTCCGTCACCGCGCACTCAGCTAGTCCGAACTTCATGTTGACGCCAGGCACCAGGCGATCAGTGACAATTGCATGGACCCTCATCCAACGTTCAGCAATATCAATAGTGACGGTCTTCCTCCCTCGACACTTCACTCGCGACCCATCGAATGCCACTAGTTCACCCTTCTCTTTCCATCTTCCAACCAGGGTAGTGTGCACCATGGTAGTGGTGCAGCCAGTGTCAATCAGGGCCATAACTTCCCTTCCTTCCACCGCAATCTTCTGTTTGGGCATCTGCTGCGGGTGCGCCTCTATTCTTGAATTGCCGCGGCCGCTGGCGCGTTGGCCTCCCCTCGAATGGCTTCTTTGATTGCATTTGTAACACACTGTCCGTTGCTAGAACTTCCTGCAGTCTCTTCTCATGTGTGGTCCCTCGCATTCGAAGCATGCGATCCCCGGGTTTTTCAGATTCCTGCCCACATCCTGCTGTACCGTTGCTGTCGTTCCTCCAGGCTCCGTGGGCTAGGTGCTCACCAAACTTTTGCAGTTCTAAGCAGCTCACTCACATCCAGCGTCTCCACTCTCGGTACCTGCTGCAACCTTTTTGCTATCTCTTCCGGGAAACCGATAACAAAAGTCATCTTGACTATGTGACTCGTGGCATGTCCCCTGATGCCCGACAACTCAACTAATCTCCTTATCTCATTCGCGTAGACATCCACAGATTCACCAGTCCACCTCTTCTCTTTCAACTTATTAAAGGCCTCGAAAGGCCCCTCTGCGAAAGCTTCGATCAGTCGACCCTTGATGGCGTCTGCGTCACCCTGTTCCCACTCGCTGAGCTCCAAATAGAGGGCCAGTGCGTCCCCTTCCAGAAACAGTGGTATTACTGCGGCCACATCATCCAGCTTCTGAATCCTTGCTACAAGGTCCACTTTTTTGAGCCACGCCACCACATCACCGTCGCCATTAAAAGGCTTAATCATGTTGCTTAAGCCTGCGTTGGCCATCGCCGAAATAGCTTGATGTAAAATGGGGGGGGGGTTCACCTCAAATACACAAACGGAATGTTCAAGTAAGATTATCGCTACAGTCCTCTGTCTCTTGTCTCTACTCTCGTTGCCTTCTCTCCTGGCTGATCGGGAATCATCTCCCAGCACCCAGAAATGAACATCGTTTTATAGGTTCCATCTTCACGCACACATGAGATTATGCGAGAACGGACAAAATAAAAATGCTGGCCGCCATGTTTGTTCTTCCTTTTCTTCGCCTGAACTCACTCACTGAGCCCCCACGGTAAGACTTCTCTTTCTTGCTTCTAACCACAATAGGCAGAAAAGTTATTTCGTCATCAACATTTGTTGGTTGTCCACGATATATGATGGAGAGATGTCAAGATGCTATGATGTATGTTAGAAAATATGGGACTGCAACTTACTTCATCACAATGTCATGCAATCCAAACTGGCCTGAGATTAAAGATAATCTCATTGAGAACCAATTTCCTCACAATCGGCCTAACATAATTGCAAAAACTTTTGATTTAAAAAGAAAGCTTTTCATTAAATATTTAACAGGAACACAAGGTCTGTTGGGTAATTGTATTGCCTGCATGTTGAATACCAGAAAAGAGGTTTACCACACCTACATTGCCTGCTATGGATGGAAGAAGAATCTAAACCCAGACCTCAGAATTATGATGATTTTGTCCAAGCTAAAATATATAGTAAAGTCGAAGACCCAGAAGGACATGAATTGGTATTAACGCATATGATACATGGACCAAACTGCAATAGTACATCTCTGTGTTGGAAAAATGGGAACCCAAAACAAAATAGTGATGAAACAAGATGTGGACATGATTCATATCCTATTTATAGGTGAAGGTCACCAGAAATGGGAGGTCATCAAGGCTGTAAAGAAGGTAGAAATGAAGCTATAACTTCAAAATGGGTTGTACCTTACAATAGAACTCTATTGAAGTTATTTAATTAAATGTAGAAATATGCACTTCTGTAAAATCCATTAAATATGTAATTAAATATACATTAAAGGGAAGCGATCAGGCAATTTTCAGTGTAAGCAAAGACAAAATTAAGCAATACTTGACAGGAAGATATATTGGACCATCAGAAGCAATTTCGATAATACTGGGATTTCCACTTTATGTTAGAGAACCTGCAGTTGTTCGTCTTCAGATACATCTCCCTGATCAACATATGATCTATATTCAATGGACAAGCAACAGTACCTTAATGAAAATGCTTCTTACACAACTCTAACAGTTTTTTAATATTTGCCAGAATGATGAATTTGCCAGAACATTCTATTACTATGTGTGGCAAAATAAGAAATAGAACAAAGAAAAGTGAGTAGAAAAATAGCTGATCACCCAGGAGTTTTTGAAGCAAATATTCTTGGTCGTATGTACACAGTCTCACCAAATAGGGGTAAATTGTACTTTTTGCAGCTACTACTTCACCATGTAAAAGGACCTAATTCTTTTGAATCTTTGCGAACTGTAGCAGGTCATAAATGTCCATTATTTAAAACTGCTTACAAAGAAAGAGGATTACTGCTTCATGACAACCACTGGATACAAACAATGGAGGATGCAGAGAAAACGAGAATGCCAAGAGTGATAAGGGATCTGTTCATTGTGATACTTTTAAACACAGAATGTTCAAATTTTCTTGAATTGTGGGAAAGATTTCCAACTCTATGGCAATGGATTACTACAATGCAATGCAAATCAAAGTTAACAATCAGAACATGGTCAATAAAAATGCCACCAACAACACATTGAGGAACATAAATGATAATCTTTGTGCTGCTGACAAATCACTGCAAGACTTTGGATTGCCTTTGCCTCAGAATTTACCTAATGTGATTCACATTAATAGAGCCATAATGGATGAGCAAAATTACAATATAGCAGCGCAAATGACTTATGTAAAGACACATCAACATTTATTAAATGAGGAACAATCGATCATTTACAACTTTATATGCAGTTGCTTAAACACAGGCTCTTCATTGATTTTCATCGATGCTCCAGGAGGCACAGGAAAGACCTTAATAAAACTTCTTCTCTCAAAAGTAAGGAGTTTAAGACAATCTGCACTGGTTGTAGCATCCTCAGGTATTGCCGCAACATTGATGCCTGGTGGTCGAACTGCTCATTCAAGCTTCCTCTCAATGTAAGAGAAAATGATGTTTGTAATTTTGATAAACATTCAGAAACAGCCAACTTGATAAGGGCAGCAAAAATTATTATTTGGGACGAATGTCCAATGATAAGAAGGGAGAGTTTAGAGACGTTCGACAGGATTCTCAAGGATATATGTGGAAACAATGAAACATTCGGAGGGATATTGACGGTGTGCAGTGGTGGCTCCAGGCAACTACTACCAGTCCTAAAGAGAGGAAATGATGTTTACATTTACAATTCTTGCACCAAAGAGTCGTTTTTGTGGCGTACATTTAAGAAATTTTATTTAAAACAAAACATAAGAATTCCAGTTAATGATGAGTACTCTAAATTTCTTATAAAGATTGATGAAGACAAAATTAAAAAAAAATTAAAATGGTGAGATTGAACTGCCTGAGGATTTGATAATCCATGCAGATAATGTTGACCAATGCATTGAATATATTTATCCTTCATTTGACTATCTAGAAATGTTTGCTGAAAATTGCATATTAGTACTATTTAATGATACAGTTAGAGCAATAAATCATAATTGTATTGAAAAATTTCCTGAGCAAGTCAAAGAATATTTGTCATTTAATTCTGTTCTTGAAGGAACAGAAGCTACACATTACCCAACAGAATTTCTTGATTCGATATAATTATAAGGATTACCTCCACATAAACAAGAAAGGAGCTCCAATCATGTTTATGAGGAATATTGTGGTTAGAAGCAAGAAAGAGAAGTCTTACCGTGGGTGCTCAGCGAGTGAGTTCAGGTGAAGAAAAGAAAGAACAAACACGGCGGCCAGCATTTTTATTTCGTCCGTTCTCGCATAATCTCGTGTGTGCGTGAAGATGGAACCTATAAAACGATGTTCATTTCTGGGTGCTGGGAGATGATTCCCGATCAGCCAGGAGAGAAGGAAACGAGAGAGAAGAGACAGAGGACTGTAGCGATAATCTTACTTGAACATTCCGTTTGTGTATTTGAGGTGACCCCCCCCATTTTACATCAAGCTATTTCGGTGATGGCCAACGCAGGCTTAAGCAACATGATTAAGCCTTTTAATGGCGACGGTGATGTGGTGGCGTGGCTCAAAAAAGTGGACCTTGTAGCAAGGATTCAGAAGCTGGATGATGTGGCCGCAGTAATACCACTGTTTCTGGAAGGGGACGCACTGGCCCTCTATTTGGAGCTCAGCGAGCGGGAACAAGGTGACGCAGACGCCATCTAGGGTCGACTGATCGAAGCTTTCACAGAGGGGCCTTTCGAGGCCTTTAATAAGTTGAAAGAGAAGAGGCGGACTGGTGAATCTGTGGATGTCTATGCGAATGAGATAAGGAGATTGGTTGAGTTGTCGGGCATTAGGGGACATGCCACGAATCATGTAGTCAAGATGACTTTTGTTACCGGTTTCCCGGAAGAAGTATCGAAAAAGTTGCAGCAGGTACCGGGAGTGGAGACGCTGGATGTGAGTGAGCTGCTTAGAACTGCAAAAATCTTGGTGAGCACCTAGCCCACGGAGCCTGGAGGAACGACAGCAACGGTACAGCAGGATGTGGGCAGGAATCTGCAAAACCCGGGGATCGCATGTTTCGAATGCGGGGGACCACACATGAGAAGAGACTGCAGAAAGTTCTTGCAACGGACAGTGTGTTACAAATGCAATCGAAGAGGCCATTTAGCGGTAAAATGCACAAGTTTGGGAAACTGGCGAAGGAAGGTCGACGCGCCAGCGGCCGCCCCGATTCGAGAATAGAGGCGCACCCGCAGCAGATGCCCAAACAGAAGATTGCGGTGGAAGGAAGGGAAGTTATGGCCCTGATTGACACTGGCTGCACCACTACCATGGTGCACACTACCCTGGTCGGAAGATGGAAAGGGAAGGGTGAAGTACTGGCATTCGATGGGTCGCGAGTGAAGTGTCGAGGGAGGAAGACCGTCACTATTGATATTGCTGAACGTCGGATGAGGGTCCATGCAATTGTCACTGATCGCCTGGTGCCTGGCGTCCAAGCCATCATTGGAATGGATGTTATATGCCGCCTTGGAGGTGTTACCATCACATGTGACAACGTGAGGTTCGGACTAGCTGAGTGCGCGGTGACGGAGAACGCCCCCAGAGGGATCAACCAGGCCGGGGAGGAAAGAAAATTGTCGATTAAAGATCAGGACTTCCGAGCCGAATTCGACGGAGAGCGGTGGACGGTGGAGTGGGCATTGAAACATCAAGCGCCATCGCTGACAAACAGGGTGGCGTGCTACACAAATTCGCTTAGAGGAGGGGCAAGAAAGGAGTTTGAGCAGGAAGTCGACCGATGGATTGAGGAGGGGATACTGATGCCTTGGACGGATGATGTGGAGTCGGGCATTTTGCCGTTGATGGCCGTTCTGCAAACAACTAAAGGGAAAGTAAGACCGGTCCTGGATTTCCGAGAGCTGAACGGCCATGTTAAGTGCCATACGGGAGGCGACACCGTAGATGTGTGCAGTGAGACCATTAGGGAATGGAGGCAGATGAATGGCGCATCTACGTTGGTAGATCTAAAATCTGCCTATTTGCAACTCCATGTTGCCAAGAAGCTCTGGAAATATCAGTTAGTCAAGTACAAAGGCAAAACCTACTGCCTTACGCGAGTAGGGTTTGGGTAAAATTCGGCACCCAAGATTATGTCAACTATCCTCAGGAAGATTCTGGAGACAATTGGAAAGGGAGATGGGGTGGTGAGCTCATACATAGACGACATTCTGGTGAATGAAACTGTGGTAACTGCCAAGGAGGTGGTGGCTCATTTGAAGAGGTTCGGGTTGGTCGCCAAAGAGCCGGAAAAACTAGACGGAGGGGCTGCTTTGGGCCTAAAACTGAAACGAGGTGCGTCAGGCGGCCTAGAGTTTCGCAGGGGAAACGAGATCCCACAACTGAAGCAGGAGCTCAACAGACGTGAACTTTTTTCCATATGCGGAAAGTTGATCGGACATTACCCCATTGCTAGCTGGCTTAGACCAGCATGCAGCTACATAAAGAGACACGCCGAAGGATGAGGATGGAATGATAAGGTGGGAGAAAGAACGGTCGCCATGATAAAAGAGCTGAAAGAAGCAGAACGGCAAGACCCAGTTCGGGGAACCTGGAACATACCGCGAACATTGAATGGAGTTGTGTGGTGCGATGCGAGCAGCATTGCAACAGGGATCGTTTTGGAAATTGGAGGAGTAGTTGCAGAAGATGCAGCCTGGTTGAGGAAAAAGAATGACGTCAGCCACATCAATGTGGCGGAATTAGACGCGACAATAAAAGGAGTCAATCTGTCCTTGAAATGGGGACTACGTGACATTCTGCATCAAAACTGACTCTGCCACGGTGTTTACTTGGCTAAAGTCTCTCATTTCAAGCGACAAAAGGATAAAAACGAAATGGGCTGCGGAGATGTTAGTGAAGCGCTGTCTTGGGGTGCTGGCTGAGCTGATGCAAGAGTTTTGTTTGAAGCTTCACGTAGACATAGTGGCTTCTGAAAAGAACCGAGCAGATGCTCTCACGAGAGTGAAGAAGAGTTGGCTGTTGCCAAAGAAAGATGTTGTTGCTGCATCGGATCTAGATGATGTTGGCGTGCGAGAACTGCACAATTTGCACCATATGGGGGTAGAGAGGACTTGGTACTTAGTGAAAAAAGTCGACCCGAGGATCACCAAGGAGCAAGTGAGGCAAGTGTTCAGGACATGCGACAGATGTCAGTCGATTGATCCTGCTCCAAACACGCATGAAGCTGGCCAATTGGAGGTGAGTGGGACCTGGGAGAGACTGGCATGCGATGTCACCCATTACAAGGGTGGACTTTACCTGACCATGATTGACTGCGATTTGCCCTATGGAAGAAGCTACATGGAGGAACAGGCAATGAAATAGCGGCAATCCTTTATGAGGTGTTTTTGGAGCGAGGCCCTGTGGAAGAGTTGTTAACCGACAACGGGACTGCGTTCAAGTCAGTAGCAGTGACAGAAGTACTGAAGAAATGGAAGATCCAACAATTTTTCAGAGCTGCCTACAGACCTAGTGGCAACGGGATCGTAGAGAGAAACCACCGCACCATAAAGGCAGTTGCGGAAAGAGGAGGCACCTCACCTGAGCAAGCCGTCTTCTCGTATAACATGTAACCTAAACTGGGACAAAGTACCAGAGACGGTCCCGCAACTGTCAATGTTTGCATATTCCTGGAGACATCTCAGGGTGGAGCCGGCAAGTCGAGAAGTAGAGGCCACAGGGACAATTAAACTCGGGGACGAGGTATGGGTAAAGCCACCGGGGGCGCGCTGCACCACACAATGGAGCAGAGGTCGCGTGACTGGGAGGAACACTAGTAACAACATTGTGGTGGGAGGAGTCCGGAGGCACATACTCGACGTCAGACCAGTTGAGGGCGAAGCAGTGGAGAGGAGTGTGCAGCCACAGGAGGAGGACGAGACACCTCAGAGGCCAAGTAGAGAATGGCGACCGCCACAGTGGATGAGAGACTATGAAATGTGATCTTGAGATCAGGGAGGCATGTGGTTAGAAGCAAGAAAGAGAAGTCTTACCGTGGGTGCTCAGCGAGTGAGTACAGGCGAAGAAAAGGAAGAACAAACATGGCGGCCAGCATTTTTATTTCGTCCGTTCTCGCATAATCTCGTGTGTGCGTGAAGATGGAATCTATAAAACGATGTTCATTTCTGGGTGCTGGGAGATGATTCCCGATCAGCCAGGAGAAAAGGCAACGAGAGAGAAGAGACAGAGGACTGTAGCGATAATCTTACTTGAACATTCCAGTTGTGTATTTGAGGTGAATCTCCCCCCCCCCATTTTACATCACGCTTATGTAATGGTACCAGACTAATAATAGAGGAGCTGAATAATAATTTGATTGTTGCTAAAATTATTGCATCACAGTTTGAAGGAGAAATCGTTTTAATTCCAAGAGTGAAAATTGTTTTATCTGAAGGTGACAATATTCCGTTTGCCAGAGTTCAGTTTCCTATACAATTAGCATTTGCTTTGGCAATTCATAAGTCTCAAGGACAGACTTTACGGAAAGTTTTAGTTTTTCTAGACAAACCTTTCTTTCAACATGGACAACTATATGTTGCACTCAGTAGAGTTAAGCGAAAGGATAACATAACAATTTTTTTTTTAAACACTCAAATTGTACAAAAAATGTTGTAAATAGAAAAGTATTGTCTTAATTTTATTGACGTTATTGTTAACATATGTGACAATATTAGGATAGGACTCTGGTCTGAAAGAGTTAACAGACCGTAAGTACTTGGCTGGGTTACTAGGTACAGAACAGATTTGGATGGCGGTAGCCATTGCCGATCCTGGGTAAATAAAATAAGATAAGAAATTGAAATGAATGGCCGAGGAAAAAGAATTTGACGAGACAAATGCTGAATTAGCCAAATTCATAGATAATGACTGTTTGAAAAGACTTTCGTTTTTCCTGGGACGTATGTTCCCGTATTGATAAGAAGTTGAGATGGATGACCGAGGAAATAGAATTTGACGAGACAGATGCTGAGTTGGCCAAAGTTATAGATAATGGCTGTTTTGAAGAAGGGATTTTTTTTCCGTTTTCCTGGGACATATGTTCCCGTGTTGATATAATTAATGGCCCGGAGAAGAGCCATTGCGACAATGTTGTTTTGAGAAAGATATTTTGGGAAAAGATTGTCGGCCAGAAGTTACAATAAGCCGACGCGTGTTGACAGGTAATGGCCACATGTCGGCCACTGAATAATGTTGTTTGGAGAAACTGTATTTCCTTGCGGAAATAGATAAAGAAATATTAATTAGTATTAATATAGACCCCGCCGTTCACCCACATATCCGAGGATCTAAGGTGAAGAAGTAGAGAAACGCCAGGGTGACGTCACTGGGAACAGTGAGAGGATTAATTCCAAGGTGGTTGGAGAAACAGGACCAGCCCCTAGCATACGTCACTGGGAATAGTAAGAGGATCGACTCCACGGTAGTTGGAGGTGAGGGGACCGCTCCTCGAGTTATGACGCAAATAACCATTAAGAGGGAATTCCCCTCCGTACCGAGAGTTTTGGTTACCTCAGCAGATTATACAATAAGAGCCTTGAGTAATGTAATTTGGCAAGAAAATGACATTTGAAAGGAATTGCCAAGCAAGGTTTTATTATTTAAACACCCCGTTTTACGGATCTGCGCGCACTTTCGAACTGGTCAGCCAGCCTCCCGGTCGGTTAGATTGAGAAACGAATTTACCATCCTAATCGTTGCCGATCATTTTCCAAAGACCAGCTGCCTTGAGATCGGAACCCAGCCGAGTCGCCATATTACCAATTACACACTCACTCCCTTCGTTCGACTGTGCAGTTATTTGAACTTGAAAAAAAAACACAGGATAAAGATTTCTTTTATTATCTACATATATAAAACAGCGTTCTGTTTTATTTTACTTTTGTGCCAGCGTCTCCGGTCGTCCGTGTGTTTAACCTTTTTCCTTGCAGGTGTGAAACGTCGCTGCCTTACACTTAAAAGAACACAACGTGGGGTGGGGCAGTGTATGGTCACTTCACTGGAGGAACTCGAGCTGTCTGGAACCTGCGTGCGGACAGCGAAGGCAGACCGGTGGACGATTGTCGATGAGTCAACGCCAAAGACGATCAACGCTGACCATTCGACCGAAGAACAACAACAACAACTTCTACGCGGAGGCGCCGTGGTACATATTGGTGCCGTTATGAACCAGGTTTCTACCCTTGGGGGAATCCGACGCGAAACAGTCAGAGAATTCGAATCAACACTCGAGACATTCAACAATCGAAACATTTAACGCGAAACAGTCAGAGAATTCGAACCAACACTTGAGACATTGAACAATTGAAACGTTTAACGCGAAACAGTCAGAGAATGCGAACCAACACTTGAGACATTGAACAATTGAAACGTTTAACGCGAAACAGTCAGAGAATTCGAACCAACACTTGAGACATTGAACAATTGAAACGTTTAACGCGAAACAGTCAGAGAATGCGAACCAACACTTGAGACATTGAACAATTGAAACGTTTAACGCGAAACAGTCAGAGAATTCGAATCAACACTTGAGACATTCAACCGTGAAGAGACCCAGCACGTGAGGAACACCAGCCACAAGAGAACAGCGACAGGTAGGACACCTTTTGGTTTCCCCTTTTGATTATTTTTTTTATTATTATTTTCGTTTCATCTGGGATAGAGCTCGCCGTGTCTTGTCGCTTGTTTGTTTTTTTTTTTTTTCCAGCTATTGAGAAAATAGTGTTGTTTCTTTTTGATTATTGTTGTTAGGAAAATTTTGTTGTTTTTTTTTTATTATTATTATTGCGAATTGAAGGTCTGATTGTTTGTTGTTTTGGATATTGTTGCTAAGGGAATCTTATAGGAACAATGAGTAGGGACGGATCGATAGAGACAGATGTGCCTGGGGTGGAGGAAATAACCAGGGAGTTTAAGACGATACTAACGAATGTGAGAATGCCTTCGTTTGGAGGGGACCCGTTGAAGTTGAACGATTGGCTAAAGGCCATTAGAAAAAAAGAGATAGTGTATAGTCTGTTGGGAAGAGAGTTGGTTCTGCTGGCATTTGAGACAGCAGAGGGGTTAGTGTCCGATTTTATAGACAAGGAGTTGAGTGAGGATCCAGGGATAACCTGGACTCAGCTTCAAGAAAAACTAAAAATGGAATATGCGGGAGAGCCGTCCGCAATTCAGGCCATGAGGAGCCTGGGGCAGGTTAGGCAACGAGAGGGAGAATCGTTTGCCGAACTGGCCGAAAGAATCAAGGGATTGACACTGTTGGCCTTCCCTGAAGATGAAATCCGGGCGAAGCCTGTGCTTCAGACCCGGATGGCTGACTGTTTTATAGATGCCCTCTTAGATGAGGACATCAAGAGAGAGGTCTTAAAGGATAGACCTGATGATGTAGCCAGATGTGTACAGATGGCCAGACAGAGTGTGAGTGTGATAGAGAGGGCACGTGATGGGGGATCGGGGGCAAGGAAAACCCCAAAAGAAAGGCAGAAAGTTTACAGACCTCCAGTAGGGAGGGGAGTGGGATATAGGCGGCAGGAAAATTGGGAGGAAGAGGCTGACCCAAGGCGCCAGAATTGGTCAAGATGGCGTGGGTTCCATGATCCACCCCAGAGACGCTCCGGACTGATATGTTGGCAGTGTCGGGGAGAGGGTCATCGCTCCATGGAGTGTCCATCGAGGGACAATGGAGGAAGAAGACTATTAGACAGACCCCCTGAGAGAAGGAGAGAGCCTTCCTCAATTAAGCCCCTCTCTAATCAGAGAAACCAGGGAAACGGGAAGGGGCTGCCCCCTCGGAACTAAAAGGGAGGGTAGCCCAGTGTAATACAATTAGAAAGTGTTGGTCTTGTGGTCAGACTGACCACGTAGCCAGAGTTTGCAAAAGAAAGAGATGTTGGCTGTGTCGAGGAGTGGGTCACTTGAAAAAGACTTGCCGTGAAAAGGAAAATTGGGAGAAACTCTTATTGCCAGCTCCTATGTCGCGTGTGTGGAAATCTAGGAAACGGAAGAATAGAGCAACAGTCTATTCGGCACTGACAGAGCTGAGCGAATTAAGTTGCGAAGCCTATGTTCAAGGTCTTAAAGTAAAGGCCTTGATCGATACGGGCGCTTCAGTCTCACTAGTGAATAGTGAGGTGATAAAGAGGTTGAGAGTTAAACGGACTCTGTTACAACCCGATCTGGATGTGAGCCAGGCCGATGGCAGCCAGATGAGGCTAGATGGGAGGATATTATGTCCCATAAAGGTAGGGGGTGTAGAAGTTGATCACACCCTGTATGTGGCTCCAGATGTGTGTGAAGAATTAATCCTAGGAGAGGATTGGTTGAAAGCCCGAAGAGCTCGGCTGGAGTTTGAACCAGCAAAGCTAATTTTGGATAAGGTGGAAGTTCCTTTGGGAGGACAGGAAATTGGTACTCTGGTGGTAGTAGCGAACAAAGATACAAAGATACCCCCGAGGGTGGTGGTATCCTGTGAAGGTCAGATAAGGGGTATGGGGTTGGATGGTGAGACCCATCAAATAATACCTGTAGATAAATACCGTGATAATGAAGAAGGAATAATGCTGTGTGAATCAGTAGTGCAGGGGGAGGAGATAATCCCTGTGCTGATAGCTAATACGTCAGGTAAAACCGTAAAAATACTGAAGGGTGAGGAGATGGGGTACGCCTTACCACTACGTAATGTTAGTCAAATACGGTGGGACAGGAAGGAAAGAAAAGAATTGACAGAACTTAGGGAAGAGGAGATAATAGTACCTGAGAGATATCGAAATAGAGTGATAGATCTGTTAAAAAGAAATCGAGATGTAGTGGCTAATGATGATAAAGAATTGGGACAGACTCAGACTGTCTCAATGAAAATTGACACGGGAAATAATCAGCCTATAAGGTTAAAGCCTTATAGGACTCCCATTCATAAGAGAGAAGTGGTGGAAGAAGCCGTAAAGGATATGTTAGAGGCAGGTATAATTGAGAGGTCCAAATCGCCTTGGAGTTTCCCGATAGTGGTAGTGGAAAAGAAGGACGGGGGACATAGGTTCTGCGTAGATTTTAGAAAATTAAACGCTATCACTAAACCTGTAGCCGTTCCCCTGCCTTTAATTGATGATATATTAGCATTGTTGGGCAAGTCAGTCTGTTTCTCAACATTGGATTTGAGATCCGGTTACTGGCAAGTGGCCTTAGACGAAGTAGACAGGGAGAAGGCAGCCTTTACCTGTCACTTAGGGCTGTTCAATTTTAGAGTGATGCCCTTTGGCTTATCTAATGCTCCAGGGATATTCACCCAATTGATGTCTATTGTTTTGGAAGGATTAGAGGGCTTTGCTATGGCCTATCTGGATGATGTGTTGGTGTTCTCCAAAACGCCTGAAGAGCACATTAAGCATTTAGAAAAGGTAATGGAGAGGTTGAGAGAACACAACCTGAAAGTAAAATTGCCAAAGTGTCAATTTATGAGAGACGAGACGAAGTATTTGGGATTTATAATCGATAAGGAAGGGATAAAACCTGATTTGGATAAAGTAGAAATAATCAGGGCAATGCCTGCGCCCAAGAGTGTTAGAGAAGTGAGGGGATTTATAGGTGCCATTGGGTACTATAGAAGGTTTATCCCTGCCTTCTCGCGATTGGCCGGACCACTGATAGCTCTCACCAAGAAATACGCTAGATTCAGGTGGACGGAGGATTGTCAGCGAGCCTTTGATTGTCTTAGGGAACAGTTAACAGCAATTCCACTTTTGACTTACCCAGATTTGAGCAGACCTATGGTCTTATACACTGACGCCAGTGATAGATGCATAGGTGCGGTATTAACACAACCTTGTCCAGACAGGGACGGGCCGGTGCCAAATATACCGGAGGAGGTCCCTGTGTATTTCTTGTCACATCGGCTCTCGGAGACACAGCAGAGATGGCCGGTGATAGAAAAGGAAGCGTATGCAATTATGTACGCAGTACAAAAATTAGACTACTACCTTAGTGGAGCCGTGTTTACGATCAAAACTGATCATAAACCCCTGAAGTATCTGCTGGAGGCAGAATGGACGAATAAGAAGATCCAGCAATGGGCGCTGAAGTTGAGTGGCTATAACTGTAAAATTGAGTACTTGGCGGGAAAGGATAATACTTGTGCTGACTTATTATCCCGAATACCTAAACAGTTAGAAGCAGAATCGATACATTTAGAGCCTGGAGTAGATGATAGGGCTTACCAGGTGAATGTCTTAAATGCGCATACCTTGAAGGGTAGACCTGAGTTAGAGGAAGATGAAACGGGTGGTTCAGTGATTGTCAGTGACCCACACTGGAAGGAAGTAATCGAGAATAGTCAGAGGGATGAAGAAATACTAGCCTTGAGGAAAGAAGTGGAGGCTGGAAAAGCGAGGAAGTTGATAGTGCATGACGATGTGTTATATTACCTATCTGGGGCTGAGGAAGAGCCCAGATTGAGAATGGTTGTCCCGAGAGCACTTAGACGGGAAATCCTCGTACAGTGTCACGAAAGGATGGGACACATGGGAATTGATAAGACCCATGAATTAATTGGCCGAAAGTACTACTGGCCAAAATTATATGTAGAAGTCACAGAGTATGTGAATGGCTGTCAGGTATGTCAAGTCCAGGGTAGGAGGCAGCGATTGGCCCCCTTGAGGGAGACTGACATACCGAATTTTCCGTTTGAAAAAGTTAGCATGGATATATCAGGTCCATATGGAGAGACCCCCAGGGGAAATCAATATATATTGAGTTTTGTGGATTGGCTAACTAATTGGCCAGAAGCGTATGCCATCCCTGATAAAAAGGCACAGACCGTGTCAGATGTGATCTTGACTGAAATCTTCCCTCGCTATGGGTCACCTGTGCAATTGGTCACAGACAATGGACCTGAGAATATAAATAGAATAATGCGTGAGGCATTGGAGAGTTTGAGGGTGGAGCATGTGACGACATCTCCATATCACCCGCAGAGTAACGCTAAGGTGGAGAGATTTCATAAGACCTTAGCCGATGTATTGTCCAAATTGGTGAAGGACAATGAGGAGAATTGGGATTTATATTTGACTCAGGCACTAGCTGCAGTGAGATTTTGTGAGAATGAAACTTCAAAATTCTCACCGTACTATATGATATTTGGGCGAGATGTAGTGCTGCCAGTGGACAATTTGCTAAAGCCACGACGAAAGTACATGGGTGAGGATCACCATAAACTGATAATTGAGAAGCAGCATAGAATATTTGCGCAAGCGAGGCGGAGAATCGCCCGTGCTCAGAAAAGACGTAATGACAGAATTAATAAAGGAAGAGAGGAAGTAAGGCTGGGAATTGGAGACCCAGTGTATTATAAGGTTAATCTGCGACAGGGCAAATTGAGTGCTAGATGGGAGCCTTATTATAGAATAGTAGATCAGACCGGACCGGTCACGTTTGTGATATGGGACCAAGTTTCAGGGAAGGTGAAACGAGCCCATGCAAATGAGTTAAAGTTGGCTAGAATAGATACTTGGGAAGGACCAGAGTTAAAGCCAACACGACGGAAAAAAGAGAAAGGTCACTTTAGCAGATTCTGAGGAGGAAGAATCAGGCGAGGAAAGTGATTATAATCTGATAGAAGACCCACGAGTCTTCGAAGTAACGGAAATTGTAGGAGATAAAGTGATAAAACCTGGAGATCGAGAAGTCGATGAACAGCCGCCGATGTCAATTGCTGGAGATAGAACCAGTGGAAGTGATTGGGAGTCAGAGGATGAGATACCTCTTGCCCAACTTCGTGAGAGGTGGCAGAAAGAAAAAGAGATACCCATTAAATATCGGTTGAGGGGAGCCAAGAATGCTGAGCCCCCAAAATTAGATTGAGTGAGTGAGGTATTGCAAAGTAGACGTGTCTTGGATCGGTTGGGGTTGGCGGTGCTCGGATAGGCTGGTGGGTGGAGAGGGCCCCTCCATTCATTTTGCTTCGGGCGTGGTGGATCTCATCTGGTCCTTGACTATGTCTCGAAATAAATTACCTGTGTTATAGAGAATTTTAGCTGGCTAGGGAAGGACAAACACTTAATATAGAGAAAAAAAAGAAAAAGGTGTACGCAAATGAAGAATGAATTGTTCTTGCATCTCGTTGCAGGAATGGACCGAAGAATTTTGCTGATGATTGTGATTGCGATTTGCTCGGCAAATGCGTGGAGGAATGAACGAAATACTATCTTTAAGAAAGTTAGTGAAGTCATAATTACCAGGTCGAAGTGGCTGATTACCTTAGTGGTGGACCTTAAACCTTACAGGATGCTGTTGGACGGGTTAAAAGATGAGATCATTGCACTGGATAAGGCCAGAGCACGAGTAGTCAGTAACTATGTACAGGAGGAAGGGTACATGAAGCTATTATCTTCCTTAGAGCAAGAAGCTAGGGTTATGGAATATCAATGGAAGGAGATGAATTTGTATCTAAAAAGCATTGGGCTGTTACAAGCTAGATCGAAGAGGGCAGTAATTCCTATAGTGGGAAAAGCGTTAAGTGTGTTATTCGGCACAGTATCTGAGGATGATGTGAAAACTATCAGGCGAAAGTTGCTTGATGTGGAAAAGAATGAGAAAACTTTAGCTCAGGTGGCTAGAGATAGCGTATCGATATTAAATGTCACGAGAATGGAATTAGCCAAAAACCGAGTACACATAAATTGGTTAACGAGAAATCTACGAGAGTTACAAGGACAATTATCTAATATTACTGAGTCAATGAAATCGGAATTGCAAGAGGTAAGCAGTTTTATGCAGCAGTATTTCCAATTGTTGTCAATTACAGCTAGGGTGCGACAAACTAGCCAGTCATTGATAACCTTATTAGAGCATGTTAGAGCCCAGTTAGATTCACTATCCTTGGGGCATCTATCACCTAGTATAGTGACCCCAAGCTATCTGAAGGCAATACTGATAAAAATACAGACCGAACTACCTCATCATTTACGTTTACCTGTAGATCCTACAGAGGAGTTATGGAAATACTATAATGCATTGGGCTGTGTGACCCTGATAGAAAACGAGAAGCTAATAATAGTAATGTCAGTTCCGTTATTGGATAGAGACAGTACGTTCGAAATATATCAGATAATAAATCTTCCCATTCCCTATCCTAAAGCAGACCAGAAACTGGGAGCTGTGGCAAGATATAGGTTGGAAACTGAGTACATAGCTTTGAACTTGGCAAGGACTAAGTTCATGATGTTACCTGAGAGAGAAGCAAGCCAATGCAGCGCTGATGCATTGAAGACTTGTACTTCTACCAGCCCCATATATGTGGCTGGTAATTATGAATTATGTGTGTTAGAACTGTTTAAGGGAGATAAGGAGGGCATTAGGAGGAATTGTCAAGTGGAAATCTTGGCTGATGTGGTATTACCACAAGCAATTAGTGTATCGGATGGAGTCTGGGCGGTAGCAACCCAGGGAGAAATAGAATTATCTATGGTTTGTGAGGGTAAGACTACGAGAACAATAAGGGCGATGCCCCCATTAACAATGGTAGAGTTGCCATTAGGTTGTTCTGCATTTGGAACGTCCATGTCTCTCCCACCTTATTACCAAGCTGAGGAGAAGTTTGAAAGGGAAAAGTCCTTTGGGAAATTAATGGGAAATAATCTCAGTGGTTGGGCAGAATTGTGGGAACCGATAGTAAAAAGATTCCCTGATGCAACATTGAGTAAGATTCCCGAAATACTGAAGCCTATAGAGAAGATGGGATTTGAACAATTAAGAGATAAATTGGATACTGTAGGAAAAACCAGTATAGGCTGGATTGGTGGTACCAATATCTTGTTGAGTTGGTCGGCCGTGATTGGAACTTTGATTATTATAATCCTGGTAATATTAGTGGTACGAGCACTAATGAAGCATAGAGAATTAATGATAAAACGCAGGGCGATGGCGAGTGCTCTCCTGGGTGGAACAGGGGAGCCAATTGGTGTTCTATTTGAAAAGAATGCAGAAGAAGTGGAAATTAAATCTTCGGGTGGAATTGTGACCACCCCTGATTCGAGAAAGACAATTGAAAAAGACAAAGCAACTAAAAGAGACAGACCCTGAGTGGTGAACAGTTGCAATAATTAGTAAGAGGTGTTGAGAGCCTCTGATCTTGCATGCGAAACCCTTTGGAAAAAAAGAGAAAAGACTTAAAAGAGCCAGATAATGCATGATGGATAACCATTGGTAATCAGAGTAATTAGTAAGAGGTGTTGAGAGCCTCTGATCTTGCATGTGGAGACATTGAAAAAAAAATATACAGGACAATTACTCATTGAGAACTTTTTGCATGAATTGGATATTGACAAACATTGTAATTTGATTGTGGTGTCAATTATGGCTAATTGACAAAAATGAAGGGGAGTGATGTGACAATATTAGGATAGGACTCTGGTCTGAAAGAGTTAACAGACCGTAAGTACTTGGCTGGGTTACTAGGTACAGAACAGATTTGGATGGCGGTAGCCATTGCCGATCCTGGGTAAATAAAATAAGATAAGAAATTGAAATGAATGGCCGAGGAAAAAGAATTTGACGAGACAAATGCTGAATTAGCCAAATTCATAGATAATGACTGTTTGAAAAGACTTTCGTTTTTCCTGGGACGTATGTTCCCGTATTGATAAGAAGTTGAGATGGATGACCGAGGAAATAGAATTTGACGAGACAGATGCTGAGTTGGCCAAAGTTATAGATAATGGCTGTTTTGAAGAAGGGATTTTTTTTCCGTTTTCCTGGGACATATGTTCCCGTGTTGATATAATTAATGGCCCGGAGAAGAGCCATTGCGACAATGTTGTTTTGAGAAAGATATTTTGGGAAAAGATTGTCGGCCAGAAGTTACAATAAGCCGACGCGTGTTGACAGGTAATGGCCACATGTCGGCCACTGAATAATGTTGTTTGGAGAAACTGTATTTCCTTGCGGAAATAGATAAAGAAATATTAATTAATATTAATATAGACCCCGCCGTTCACCCACATATCCGAGGATCTAAGGTGAAGAAGTAGAGAAACGCCAGGGTGACGTCACTGGGAACAGTGAGAGGATTAATTCCAAGGTGGTTGGAGAAACAGGACCAGCCCCTAGCATACGTCACTGGGAATAGTAAGAGGATCGACTCCACGGTAGTTGGAGGTGAGGGGACCGCCCCTTGAGTTACGACGCAAATAACCATTAAGAGGGAATTCCCCTCCGTACCGAGAGTTTTGGTTACCTCAGCAGATTATACGATAAGAGCCTTGAGTAATGTAATTTGGCAAGAAAATGACATTTGAAAGGAATTGCCAAGCAAGGTTTTATTATTTAAACACCCCGTTTTACGGATCTGCGCGCACTTTCGAACTGGTCAGCCAGCCTCCCGGTCGGTTAGATTGAGAAACGAATTTACCATCCTAATCGTTGCCGATCATTTTCCAAAGACCAGCTGCCTTGAGATCGGAACCCAGCCGAGTCGCCATATTACCAATTACACACTCACTCCCTTCGTTCGACTGTGCAGTTATTTGAACTTGAAAAAAAACACAGGATAAAGATTTCTTTTATTATTTACATATATAAAACAGCGTTCTGTTTTATTTTACTTTTGTGCCAGCGTCTCCGGTCGTCCGTGTGTTTAACCTTTTTCCTTGCAGGTGTGAAACGTCGCTGCCTTACACTTAAAAGAACACAACGTGGGGTGGGGCAGTGTATGGTCACTTCACTGGAGGAACTCGAGCTGTCTGGAACCTGCGTGCGGACAGCGAAGGCAGACCGGTGGACGATTGTCGATGAGTCAACGCCAAAGACGATCAACGCTGACCACTCGACCGAAGAACAACAACAACAACTTCTACGCGGAGGCGCCGTGGTACACATATAAATTAAATATTTATTTACTGTACAATAAGTGCATAAGCACCCGTGCTTTTCAGCGATACATATTCAATAAAAGAAATGGATTAATATAAATAACCCGGATATAAGAGAGTTGTTAGAACCTGATAAGTTTCAATTAAGCGAAAGGATAACAAAAGTTTTCTTAAAAACACTTAAATTGTACAAAAAATTTTGTAAATAGAAAAACATTGTCTTAATTAGTTTTATTGATTTTATTTTTAACATAAATTAAATATTTGGCCCAATTGGTCATGAATGTTTGTTTTAAGTAAATGAAAAGAGTTACATTTTATTTTCATTTTCTATTTAAAAAAGCCATTCTTTATATGGGGAGAGTATTTTTAACTATTCTGTACTTTCAATTAACAATTTCATTTAAAAAAGATATATCAAAATTTGAATTTAACTTTAAGTATTATGGTATCTGTTCAGTGCACATTTACCTATAAGTATGGCCAACCACTTATAATTCAATGGCTGTAAGATTTTTTTCAAAAATAAACAATCATAAACAGAACGACTCATAGAAATCTATCTATTATTTTTTTTTCATTTTAATATACTTTCATAGAAAAGTTTCTGTTATGTCACAAAAAACTATTTTCTTTACGTCACAAGTGTCACGCCCATATATTAATTCCATAGCTAATATAACATACTTACCCAACAGGTCACGGGTAGTCTAGTATATATATATATATATATATATATATATATATATATATATATATAGTAATTTATAAAATATATATGGCGATTAAGCTACACTGAATATTCTGCATTTCATCCAACTATAGGATTCGTCAGGCTTATGCGCACAAGCCTGACGAATCCTATAGTTGGATGAAATGCAGAATATTCAGTGTAGCTTAATCGCCATATATATTTTATAAATTACTAACTAGCTCTACCTACGTATTGAGCACTTTTGAAGTAAATACTTAAAGTTTACGCATAAATCTATACTTTCGTATATTAAATTTATGTGAATAAATGAAGTAGTTATATATATACATATATATATACACATATATATATATGTATGTATATATATATATGTGTGTGTGTGTGTGTGTGTGTGTGTGTAGGAGACATGCTGTTATACAACAGTATGTTAGTAAAGGGAGGAGTAAAAATGTTCACATATTAATTTTGCATGTACTTAAAGTTCCAAATTACTTTTCTTATCCAAATTAATGCAAAATGGCGAGTCTGCTCCCCATGTTGATACAATAAAATATGATCATGTAATTTGTAAGGGGACTTGCATTTTGTAAAAAAACTTTAGAATCGAGAAAAAGTTTAAGTACTTAATATCTAAATGCTATATCTGCCAGGATCGCTGTTGTATATGTTTATATTTGTAATAATATCTACTTATCCAATATAAATATTCATTGTTTTTACGTCAAACGCACATAGGTGTGCGGTTAAATACACCTAAAAAATGCATTCATTTCTTGTTTCAAAAATAACAAATAAATAAAAACCAAATTACACGCACAAAAAGATATTTACTTTCCGCTTTCTTTCTCATATCACACAGAAAAATATATGCCTGTTTTCTTACTAAGGAAACAAAGGACATTCTCTGTTTTTTTCTGTCAAATCAACGGACAGTCTAAATAACTTTTCACATTTATAAGAACTGTCTACCAAGACACACTTTGTTGGACACTAAAAAATGATTCGTTTTTACTTGTTATTTTTGTGTAAATAAAGTTTATTTCACATATTGGATTTTTTAAAATTATTTATTTGGTGTGGAAAAGGGATCTAATCAGACCTGAGTACCACTACAAAGGTACTTAAATCGGTTTATACTATTGACTAGCACTATATTACTATATATTCCTTATACTCTTCTCTTTCGTAGACTCAAAGACACAGAGTACCTGATTTAGAACTAAATATAAAATCCTAATATTATTTTGAATCTTACTTGAACAATTTTTTCCTATTCCTATATGCAATAGAGATCAATCTCACAAACGACGTCGTGCTTGCTTAGCCTGTAAAATGTAGAAAAGAAAAGACAAGCATAATTTTGTAGGTCGCTCATTGGTGAACTTATGCCATTAATTGGTCGCTCATTGGTGAACTTATGCCATTAATTGGTCGCTCATTGGTGAACTTATGCCATTAATTGGTCGCTCATTTGTGAACATATGCCATTAATTCGTCGCTCATTTGTGGACGTATGCCATTAATTCGTCGCTCATTGGTGGACGTATGCTATTAATTGGTCGCTTATTTGTGAACGTCTGCCATTAATTTGAATATGTACACAATTGGTAACTGTTAAATGGGACAAACTCTAAAGCATGAGGGTGGAGTGGGGTTTTTTTGTAGGACAGCTTAGAACGAGAGTGAACAGTGGAAGATAATATCAATCACACGAGGATTTGTTGGAAGTTAAGAGAAGAAAGGAAAAAAGACTTTCATGTGTAAGAGGATGGTTTCGCACAGCCAGTTTTTTTTAAGTCACTGCTTATCAAAATCACTTGAAAATAAAATAAAATAAAAACGCCAAGATTGCTTATAAAATGGCAAAACAAAAAAAAAAATGGACAGATTAGACGTTCGTTTAATACCGGAATTTGATGGATGTACTGCTGGGCCGTCTGTTGTCAAATGGGTTGAAAAAGCTGAGTGTATTTGGAAATTGTGCAAAATAAAGCAGCTACCAACAGTCATTCCATGTAGGTTAATCAGTGGGGCCTATGCAGTGTACCAACAACTCAGGGATGAACCTGCACAGTGTCTGAAGCGGTCTACCTGTACAATGTGAACCCAAAGGATAATATCTCATCCTCCACAATGCTGGTTGACACATTGTACAAGTATCATGTCAGGGTGAAAGGCATAGAGACCAACCTGTTGCCCAAACTGGAAACAACTAAAGAAAGGCTGAAGAAAAATGATATAATCTGGATTAAAAACTTTTGCGCCAAATGTACACCGATAACGGGTGTGTCAGCATACAAGCAGTACGAGTTGATGGTGTACCCTGTCACACTAGGGACTTGCGGCTGGCAACACAGTTGCAACCACCCCTGGACAACACAAGCGAATCAGAGTCAGAGATCAATGAAGCATCACTCTGGTTCACACCAGCTTTATCTGAAAGTGACTCAGACATCAGTAGCCTCCCAGCGGATGTAATTTTTTTTTGACTCACAAACTATGGACGAGAGCGCCAGCGAAGATGAGTCATGCGTCCCCCCCCCCCACACACACACTTTGAAGAAGCACCCGGTGGATCAACCACCAACTTCGTGCCATTGCTGTGATCATGAGATCAGGGGGGGGGGGATGTGGAGAAAATTGATCAGGCTTACCGCAAAAATGTGCTCAGGTCTGTCTGTTGTGCAGGCTCAGAAGAAACAATGAAAAGATTCAAGATGGCGACTGTGGTCTTTTAATGTCCACGGTCTCAAACAGTTCTTGAAAAATTGTGTCTCACACATGATTTTGAGGTGTGCCTAGGCACCATAAAACCAGGTTGCTGCAGGGAGTGGGGAGAAGCGTTCAACCTGTGTATAGTGAACATCGTTGTACGACTCTTCGGATTTCTTGATACAATCTGTGTTGAGTGAACATTGTTGTGCGACTCGTCAGACTTTTCCTCTCTGACATAACGACTCAGATATATACACGGGCTTGGAGTCTATATTTGTAGCACCCTTCCTTTAACTAGAGAGAAACGTCTTAAATTGGATGATCAGGCTTTTATGTGCTTTTGACTAGCCTTTCATCACTGCGTTAGTTACCTACATTTTCTCTACCGTTCTTCCTCAAGTCAGGATTGTAACCTAATCGATCATGTCTCTGATAGTATAGATGCCACACTTTCCTTAGTAACGTCAAAATACATTCGTTTGGTGACTTTAATGTCCACCATAAAATTGGCTTGGTTTCTCAGGTTACACAGATACAGCTAGATGCTCTACTTATAGTTTCTATATAACCCATTCCCTCACACAGACATTAATGTTTCCTACCCACCTACCAGATCATGAACCCCAGCAGGCTTCACTTCTAGACCTATTTCTCACCACAGTACCCAAGGATTGTATGACTTAATGCCCACAGTCCACTTGGAAACGCAGACCATCTGATGGTATTAGTTTTCATCACACTTAAATCCCAACCTCAAGGTACTACAACAGGGCTGACTGGGAAGATCTGAGATGCCCCATAGACCGATATATTCTCTCTTCCTGCTGAACAGTGCAAATGAGACAACTGAATGGTGCAAAGCAGGCATTGAAGCACATGTTTCCACATGGAAGTATAAAGTGGGCTCACTCACCCCCATGGTTCACTAGAGATTGTGCAGCTGCCATTGCACAAACACATGATGCATTCTACTGGTTTGTACGTCATAAGTGAAATACAAATAGGCAAAAATTTATAGATGCTAGAAATCATTGTAAGAGAGAAGTAGCGACAGTCAAAAGAAAGCATGCTGAAATAATTGGGCAATGCATAGAATAACAAAAGATAGGAACTCGTGATTTCTGGAAAATCTATAATAGTGTAGTGAATAAAGGGCAATCAGTAATTCCTCCCCTATCTAGCAACCAGAAAGTCGCATGCACTCCAATGGAGAAGGTGGAACTGCTTGCCCTGCGATTCACATCTAACTCCACCCTAGAGCCAACAAACAACTCCCTCCCAAATTTCCTTATGCAGATTGAAGCCACACTAGATGATATAAAAATCACCCCATCTCATGTCTGCAATATCAAATAAAACTTGGACACCTTCAAGGCATGTGAGCCTCATCTAATCATTGCTATATGCTCAGCTAACCCCTGTATTTTTCAAGCTCTACAATAAACGCCTTGCTGAATCTTGCTTCCCTGGAAGATGGCCACTATGGTACCAGCATACAAGAATACTGGTGGAAGGACTGACCCTCTCAATTATCACCCATTTTAATCCCCCCCTTTTGCTAAAATCTTTGAGACCTTAATTAATCAAACACTAGTTCACCACCTTGCAAAAGCAAATATTCTCTCTGACAAACAATTTGGATTTAGACAATGTCATTCTACTGCAGATATTTTAAGTCATCTCTGAATGCATTTACCATGTGTTTGATAAGGCAGGCGATATATTCAAGGCCTTTGACAAAGTCTGGCACAAAGGGCTGCTGTTGAGATCTGTAAATGCCAGAAAGTTTTCTATTATGATAGTTTTTTCCTCGAACAGCTAGACTGATACCTGCTTCCCTAGTACTAATATGCAGGTTTAACTGTAATGTAAACCAACATCTTGTTAATCTTTTCAAGGCGTATATGTCCCAACTAGTAACCCCTTAAGTTCAAGTGGCGATACGCCTTGTTAGAGATGAACGTGGTTGGAAACCTGAGAGATGAACTTTGTTTATGCACTTGGGAGTGTAATATTGAAATGATTTGTTCTTACTATTCAGGTCTGTGTTCCATGAATTATGAGAGAGTAGAGATCCTGATTTCCTTTAGAAACGGTCTAAAGAAAGAGATAAAAATCGGAGTAAAGTAAATCGAAAGACAGCAGTAAAATGTCTTTCATATACATAACAATAAAAGAAAGAATTGCTGTTTTTTCTGTGTCAGTATCAATTCCATCCATTGGCAAATTTTTTTTACCTTGAAGTAGTATTTTTTAGCTCCTTACATCAAGTGGCTTCATGTATGTATTATATGGAGCGATTTCTATTAAAAGAAATATAATATTATGACTCTCGGAAAATGTAGAGTATTCTTAAATAAAACAGTATAACAAAAAATATATTGTTTTTTTTTCTAAGGCAAGGTAGCATTTAAGAAATTATATCTAGGATATCGAGTCCTCTTTGATTACTATATACAACTTACTAGGTTTGATTACTATATACAACTTACTAGGTATGATTATTATATACAACTTACTAGGTTTGATTACTATATACAACTTACTAGGTATGATTACTATATACAACTTACTATGTATGATTACTATATACAACTTACTAGGTATGATTACTATATACAACTTACTAGGTATGATTACTATATACAACTTACTAGGTATGATTACTATATACAACTTACTAGGTATGATTACTGTATGCTACTTACTAGGTATGATTACTGTATACTACTTACTAGGTATGATTACTGTATACTACTTACTAGGTATGATTACTATATACAACTTACTAGGTATGATTACTATATACTACTTACTAGGTATGATTACTATATAGAACTTACTATGTATGATTACTGTATACTACTTACTAGGTATGATTACTGTATACTACTTACTAGGTATGATTACTATATACAACTTACTAGGTATGATTACTATATACAACTTACTAGGTATGATTACTATATACAACTTACTAGGTATGATTACTATATACTACTTACTAGGTATGATTACTATATAGAACTTACTAGGTATGATTACTGTATACTACTTACTAGGTATGATTACTGTATACTACTTACTAGGTATGATTACTATATACAACTTACTAGGTATGATTACTATATACAACTTACTAGGTATGATTACTATATACAACTTACTAGGTATGATTACTGTATGCTACTTACTAGGTATGATTACTATATACTACTTATTAGGTATGATTAGTATATACTACTTACTAGGTATGATTACTATATACAACTTACTAGCGGGGGTACCCGGCGTTGCCCGAGTGTTTGTTTCCGGGACCGGGGGGGGGGGGGGAGTTTTAAAAAATGTTATGGTAGGTAAGTAGGAAGGATCAAACCCGGAGTCATGAGTAAAAGTAGGAAAATAAAGTGTGAAAAAAAAACAAAAAAAAAAAAAAACATCTGCAACGTTAACAGTTCGGCCACCAAGAAAAGTCCATTCCAGTTGTTTAGGAAAAAAAAAAAACAAAAAAAACGACTATGGTAGGTCGGCGCGAACGTGAAAATATAATGTGAATTGTCCAGCACGCTAACCACTACGCCACAGAGCACTGCAGCTTAGTTTAGTGATTTTAAATAACTTCACATGAAAGAACTACGAAGCCAAACCGGTGTTCTCTTCTCAACTGTTCCTTGTGAACGATCCCCAAACGGTGTTAAGTGGTGGCAGGGGGAGGAGGAATTAATTAGAGAGAAAATATTTTACCACTTCCATTGATCTTAACCGATTTTGGCCGTGACTTCTCAGCAGAAAAAGTATAGAAATCTAAGATTATCGAGGAATTTGAGAAATAATAAGCCTATAACACACCTCAGATATTGTTCTGCCGTTTGTGCATATTATATTTGCATGAAATATCTTGATTTTTAATCCTATTAATGTCAAAATCAGACGGGAAAAAATGAGTTCATTTTATTTATATAGAGACTAGGTATGATTACTATATACAACTTACTAGGTATGATTACTATATACAACTTACTAGGTATGATTACTATATACAACTTACTAGGTATGATTACTATATACTACTTACTAGGTATGATTACTATATACTACTTATTAGGTATGATTACTATATACAACTTATTAGGTATGATTACTATATACTACTTATTAGGTATGATTACTATATACAACTTATTAGGTATGATTACTATATACTACTTATTAGGTATGATTACTATATACTACTTACTAGGTATGATTACTATATACTACTTATTAGGTATGATTACTATATACTACTTATTAGGTATGATTACTATGTACTACTTATTAGGTATGATTACTATATACTACTTATTAGGTATGATTACTATATACTACTTATTAGGTATGGTTACTCTATATAACTTACTAGGTATGGTTACTATATACAACTTACTAGGTATGGTTACTATATATAACTTACTAGGTATGATTACTATATACAACTTACTAGGTATGATTACTATATACTACTTACTAGGTATGATTACTATATACTACTTACTAGGTATGATTACTATATACTACTTATTAGGTATGATTACTATATACTACTTATTAGGTATGATTACTATATAAAACTTACTAGGTATGATTACTATATACTACTTATTAGGTATGGTTACTCTATATAACTTACTAGGTATGGTTACTATATACAACTTACTAGGTATGGTTACTATATATAACTTACTAGGTATGATTACTATATACAACTTACTAGGTATGATTACTATATACTACTTACTAGGTATGATTACTATATACTACTTATTAGGTATGATTACTATATACTACTTACTAGGTATGATTACTATATACAACTTACTAGGTATGATTACTATATACTACTTATTAGGTATGGTTACTCTATATAACTTACTAGGTATGATTACTATATACAACTTACTAGGTATGATTACTATATACTACTTACTAGGTATGATTACTATATACTACTTATTAGGTATGATTACTATATACTACTTACTAGGTATGATTACTATATACAACTTACTAGGTATGATTACTATATACTACTTACTAGGTATGGTTACTCTATATAACTTACTAGGTATGGTTACTATATACAACTTACTAGGTATGGTTACTATATATAACTTACTAGGTATGATTACTATATACAACTTACTAGGTATGATTACTATATACAACTTACTAGGTATGATTACTATATACTACTTACTAGGTATGATTACTATATACTACTTACTAGGTATGATTACTATATACTACTTACTAGGTATGATTACTATATACTACTTACTAGGTATGATTACTATATACTACTTACTAGGTATGATTACTATATACAACTTACTAGGTATGATTACTATATACTATATACAACTTACTAGGTATGATTACTATATACTATATACAACTTACTATGTATGATTACTATATACTACTTACTAGGTATGATTACTATATACTACTTACTAGGTATGATTACTATATACTATATACAACTTACTAGGTATGATTACTATATACAACTTACTAGGTATGATTACTATATACAACTTACTAGGTATGATTACTATATACTACTTACTAGGTATGATTACTATATACAAATTACTAGGTATGATTACTATATACTATATACAACTTACTATGTATGATTACTATATACAACTTACTATGTATGATTACTATATACTATATACAACTTACTAGGTATGATTACTATACACTACTTACTAGGTATGATTACTATATACTACTTACTAGGTATGATTACTATATACAACTTACTAGGTATGATTACTATATACAACTTACTATGTATGATTACTATATACTACTTACTAGGTATGATTACTATATACTATATACAAGTTACTATGTATGATTACTATATACAACTTACTAGGTATGATTACTATATACAACTTACTAGGTATGATTACTATATACAACTTACTAGGTATGATTACTATATACAACTTACTAGGTATGATTACTATATACTACTTACTAGGTATGATTACTATATACAACTTACTAGGTATGATTACTATATACAACTTACTAGGTATGATTACTATATACTATATACAACTTACTATGTATGATTACTATATACAACTTACTATGTATGATTACTATATACTATATACAACTTACTAGGTATGATTACTATACACTACTTACTAGGTATGATTACTATATACTACTTACTAGGTATGATTACTATATACAACTTACTAGGTATGATTACTATATACAACTTACTATGTATGATTACTATATACTACTTACTAGGTATGATTACTATATACTATATACAAGTTACTATGTATGATTACTATATACAAGTTACTAGGTATGATTACTATATACAACTTACTAGGTATGATTACTATATACAACTTACTAGGTATGATTACTATATACAACTTACTAGGTATGATTACTATATACAACTTACTAGGTATTATTACTATATACTACTTACTAGGTATGATTACTATATACAACTTACTAGGTATGATTACTATATACAACTTACTAGGTATGATTACTATATACAACTTACTAGGTATGATTACTATATACAACTTACTAGGTATGATTACTATATACAACTTACTAGGTATGATTACTATATACAACTTACTAAGTATGATTACTATATATAACTTACTAGGTATAATTACTATATACAACTTACTAGGTATGGTTACTATATACAACTTTCTAGGTATGATTACTATATACAACTTACTAGGTATGATTACTATATACTACTTACTAGGTATGATCACAATAAAATATAGCATATGAAATAAATTATCCGCAAATATAATAAAAATTAACATTTGCAAATTAAAAAAGAAATAAAAAAGCAAACATTCTTTTAGATACAATCATGTTTCTATAATTAAGCATTTTAAAACTTTGTATCAGTTTGTTAACAGAAAGACAGATAATAGGCACATTTATTTTCAAATTAAAACTGAAAAATTAGAATTTTGGAGGCAATTTTAATTTTGGTAAATGTGTAGTTTAGCAGCGTAAATTATTTGACATACAAAAAGTATAAAAAAAAACTTTTTATATAAAACACATTAGAATAAAAGGCTGAAATAAAACCAGAAAAAAGTCATTTTTATTATTTTTTTCATCATTTTTATTAGACTATATGTACGACATTCGAAACCGCCATATTGCTGTTAAAATTTGGCCTTTCTAAGGGTTGACGGATTGACCTTTTTAAGTTCAAATTTGGCCTTTTTTACACTCTTTCATGAACTATGTTTTTAGCCGCCATATTTATAAATAATTTGGCGCTTCTACACTATTGGGACGAAATGTAGGAAATTATTATACTGAATTTCACATGAAAACAATGGTATTTACATATTCATCGTATTTTTAAGGTGATTATATAAAAAAAAATTACGGAAATCGATAAGATAGAAAATTATTTATCAAAGAAAATGAAAATTAGAATTTGATGAAAACGAATGTAGACACAGAAGAGTTAAAAGCGAAGTTTTTATTTAAACAAGATGGTGGCAATTTTTCACCTGCCAACACAATTAAAGTTGTATTGTTTAATAATTCAGTAATATTCAGGTAATTTCGACTGCACAATTTGGAAGCTACCATTGTAACTTATAAAAATTGACAAAAAAATCAGTTGAGACCATTGTTTTTTATCTGAAAACTATCGATTCTAAAATCTCGTCCCAATTCTGTAGAAGCATCAATAATTTTCTACCTTATTGATATTCGTAATTTATTAAAAAACAAAACAAACATAAAAATGAATTTTTTCTGGTTTTATTTCAACCTTTGGATCTAATAATTATATAAAAAATAAAGTTTTTATGTCTGTCAAATAATTTACGTCACTTAACTACACATTTACCTTAATTTTTGTCTGAATTGCTGCCCCTTTTGGAAGCTACATTAAAATCTGATTTTATTATTGTAAATAAATATCTAATATGGCATTCTATTTTCTTCAAATTATTTTTTCTGCATTGAAAACCGACCTTGTGTCAAACTTTGTCCTCATAGCAAAGTTTGTTTGTTCTTTATATAAAAACTTAAGTTGTAAAAATAATTGTAAATAAAATTATGTATCTTTAAATGTTTTTGCTTACAATACAAACATGTAAACTTTTTTTTATTTTGTACAAGCTCATTTGTTATAAACGGATTTTTAATTAAAAACAAACTTTGTAAATAAAACTTAAAACATTTTTTTTCATATAGTAAAACTTCTAACTTTACCCTCGTGGGGAGGTAAGTAAATTTCAATTTTATTTTTTTATATAAAAATATTAGTTATAAAAGATGTAAATAACATGTTTTGATGAACTGGAAAGAATATCTGAGAAGGGAGGAGAGACTGGTAAACCGTTGATATAGGTTTTACACGTGCTGTGATTCTTGTACAGTGTTATAATGGCGTAAGGACTTCTTCCAGCCAAGCGGGATAACCCATGTCATTTTATTACCACCAAGGGTCCTTGGAAGGGATAAAGCCAAACGGTGCAGGGGGACAATAGTAAAACTATAACCTTTTCCACTTCAAGAATTGTAATGAAAGGGGTTATGAAGGGAATCAATAGGGGTTGTCTGTCCAGCATCAAGTTATGAAATCTTTAAATTTACTTAAGAGTCTTTGTACTCTGGACGATTTTCGTACCGATTCGTGGGGATTAAGGTCCTTTGTATTAACTTCTTGGGAAGTATTGGTTTCTTCAGGAGCAGGCAAAGGATTCTACTCATCGGCCACACTTTCATCAGTAGATAATTCTTGAGACCTCGGGGCTAGCAGGATTGTTTTCATTATAAAAGTCGTTTTTATTTGAGGAGTTAGGCACTATGTCTTGCATGTTAGCTGTAGTTTCTGCACCAGAAGGTAGTCACACATGAGCATAGTAAGGGTTGACGTCTAAAAGAGTGGCTGGGGTAAAAGGAGGGTCGAGCTTACTAGTTCTAGTGCGATTTCTCACATATTGCGCCTGGTTTTGCCCAAGAAGCAATCAAAGTCCCAATGGAGGATTTACAGCTGTATTTAAATAGTCTGTCATGAGGAGTCGCATTAGCGGCAATGCAAAATAACAATCTAATTGAGTGGAGGGCATTAGGTAATTCATCTTCTCAACAGGGCAGCTTCATGCTGCTAAAGTGTAAGATTACTTGAATGGCCTTCCATAAAGTGCCGTTCAGTTTCGCAACCTGTCCATTACCTTCAGGGTGGGATCTGCTTGTGTTAGAGGTAACAATTCTTTTTCCATATAAGAAGTTTCTAATTTCTCGCACAAGGAAGTCAGCAGCCTGGTTAGTATGTATCATAGGCATCCCAAAAATTGAAAATAGCTGATTTAGACAATGGATGATTGTTTTGCTTATGTTTTTACAGGGAAAAGCAAAGGGAAAGCAAGAATACTCATCAATATTTGTTAGCGTGTAGAGAAGTTAGTAATGGGCCTTTAAAATCGAAGTGTCTGCCAAGTAAGAAGTGGTGCCACTTTCGAAGAGCTTCAATGATCGCAGCAACTTTTTAACAGCATGATTTTCGTTTGGATTCAGCGTCCACAAAAATAATGCAACGGGTCAACCTTGTTGGTTTAATGTAGCAGCTATGCAGTAATTATTTGCATTCGTGTCTACTTCAAATTCTTTATTATTATTCAAATAACTTTTATTAGAGTAGCATTTTTGAAGCCATTTTTCAAAGTCTGTGTCAGTGAAATTTCCTTGTTATGATTAAGCAATAGTATCTGACTGGAGAAGTTTTGAATAAACTTGTTATAGTACAAACATTTCGACTACTCGTTTTTGAGATGCGAAATGTAGAGGTGGTCGTGTAGCATGGTGCATGCGTCATATGAACTCATATAAACTTAAAAATAATGTTGGAAATTGGCGCGTTCGTTCTGTTTACCGTTTGTTTATTATGCATCCTTAGTGGTTGTATTTTATGTTGAATAAAACCTTTTCTGCATTCAAAAAGGTCTTCATTTTGATTACAGGTGGCATTTCGAGAAGTGGTTTCTGTCTTCGGTAGGTAATTTTGTAGTTTTGTATAGAGTATCCAAGTAGAGAGATAGAGGTAACCAAAATAATGCTCTTGCTTTCATTCATATCTTTTTGCTACATCATAGAATCTTTGAAGATTGTAGTCATGCTCTTTTTAATTTCTTCCACATATTGTGACGTCGTTTATGTACACAAAAGTATCTGTTAGGTTTTGAAGTGTTGAAATTAATGTTTTAATTCGGCGAATAAAAAAAAATCCGCCGTTCGTACTAACGTGTACAAAAAATAACTCCGATTGCATAAAGCAACCTTCTCTTCATTTCTCAATTCTTCTTCTTCTTCTTCTTTTTTTTCTTCTTCTTCTTCTTCGTTGTCGCCGTCGTCACAAAATCATGATTACATTGCGACCCTCTCGCGAAAAAAAAACAAAAACAAACAAACAAAAAAAAAACACGTCTTTATAAACAGACTTTTAATTGCGACAGTACCACGATTTGCATATCTTTCTTCCCTTCTCTTTTCCTTGTACTGGACGGATTGCAGGTTCGAATGACGGCGGTTTTTACACATTATTTTGTACACACTCATGAATACATCTTTGGAACACACTCCATTAATAACGCCAAAAGGAGACGAGTCAATTGATAAAGTTTACTGCTTACTTTGAAAGCTGTGTATTTCCGATCAATGTGACTTATCAGAATTTGGTGATAGGCAGACTTCAGGTCGAGTGCAGTAAAGATACCGTGTTATGTCATCAATCATTTTATTGATGTTCGGCATAGGATAAGCACTCAGTTCTGTCAATCTATTTATTGTATCACTGTAGTCAACGACCATTCTTTTTTTGTGATTTTCGTTGGAGGTCAGCAGAACCTGAGCTCTCAAGGAGACAACAAGGGCTCTATTATGCGTCTTCTCAACATCCTAGCAGTTTCTTCCATTATGAATTTGTTGTCATCAATCATGGTACGATGTGATTTAGTTGCAATAGGAGTTGTTTATGGAGAAAATTAAGAAAAGAGAGGAGGGGAAGGGATGTTTATAGATGAAAAAGGGTTATTCTTATTAATAACTGCAATAATGACTTCATCCTCAGGACCGTCGAATTTCAGAGTCACTCTTTTGTATTTTTAGGATATCTTTCCTGATAATTATATCGATAAAGAGATCCTTAACCACTTCCACTATCATGCACCAATAATTTTGATGTGTTGGTTAGGGTCTGCCAGAGCTATAGATTTTTTTTAGAAATCATGAAGAGTTTATTTTATTTTTTTTTTTTGTGGTATTTTTGCTGATAAATGTTCCCACTATTGCATTTTTGCTGATAAATGTTCCACTATTGCATTCACAGTATGTCCATTTATTTTACATTTAGTGAACATGTCTTTTGCTTCTGTCCCTAGTCAGGCGAGACTAAGCGGGGGCAAGTCAGAGTCGTATAATACAGTAGCAGTAGAAGAAGAAGATTTACATACCTTAGCCCAATGTCCATTTTTTTCCCTTACACTCTGCGTTACACGCTGAACATAGCAGTCATGGATGTCACGAGTTTCCACATAAGAAGCAAACTCTTTTAGGTCGGGTATTCTCTTTCATAGAGCCTAAATGGTTGTCTTCCAAAGAAATTAAAACAGCGGCTATGCTGTGGTTGTTTTCGTAGCTCTCTGAATGTTTTCCTGCTTGTTCCAGTGATCTGGCCATTGCGTAGGTTTTTTTTAGTGTGAGAAAGGGGTTTTTCGAGGAAGCATTGTCGAATTGAGGAGGAAGAGATGCCACTGATAAATGCATCTGGAATATAACGTTTTTTTTGTTTTCTTTGGAAATTACAGCTTGAAAATTGCACCACTTTGCGAGTACTTCCAACTGTTGCAGGAACGCGCCAATAGTTTGAGTTGGTTGCTGTTTGTTCGTCAGAAGTTGGTGTCTATTGTACACAATGTTTACTGGTTTAATATAAGCAGCGTCGAGGATGTCTATTGTGCTATTGTAGTCTGTGGTATCGCTCATTATCTCAGAGACAGCGGCTGAAATGTTGTTAATTAAGGCAAAGAAGTTCTGATGGTTGTTTTCAATTTTGCCGTTATTGATATAAGTTTCCAAGGCTTGTATAATTTCTCCGAGTTTGAGGCTGTAGGGTCGACGTTGATCTTTCAGGACGCAATAGTCTGTCCATCTTTTGTTTTGTTAGTTAATAAATTTGTAATGAACTGAAAAGAATATCTGAGAAGGGAGAACAGACTGATATAGGTTTTATTAACTAACAAACATGTGCTGTGATTCTTGTACAGTGTTGTAATGGCGGAAGAGTTTCTTCCTGTCAGCGAGGATAACCTATGGCATTTTATTACAGCTAGAGGTCCTTAGAAGAGATAAAGTCAAAGGGGCAGGGGAACAAGGGTAATTTAAAACTATAACACATGTAAAACAACTTTTTTCGTCGGTTTCCTGTCACACACACGTGCGCAAATAAACGAACGCTCATTGATTTTAATTTTCCCGCGCATTTGCACAAAAATAAGTTCTCCCAGCAATGACATAATTTCAAATACGCCCACGCGCTTTTCTCACAACAAAAACAAAATGGACATATTTCTGGCCGACGTAGGTGAAGACAATACCACGTGATAATATTGACCAATGAGAAATTTTAGAAGAGTGTTTTTTAACGCTTTCCCAAACCAAATATCATCAGCAGCAATCTTGTGCTGGAATCCGATGCAAAAAGTATTTAAACGCAACAAACATTCTTTCTCTCTTTCTCTCTCTTCACTCCAACTTGACACGAAAACATGTCTCTTGTTTTCATCTTATTGTCGTTTTCAACTCTGTCGAAACCATAATTACACACGCCACACGGGCATCCAAAAAAAAACCACACACATGCACCCATTCCGTACATTTTCTATAAGAATTATCAACAACGGACTACTTTCCTAATGGAACTTCCGAATAAAGCGAACTTTGCCAGTTAAAACAAAAACCTTGAAATAAGGACATTATTTTCACAAAAGACTTTCACCTTACAATCTATAATTCAATAACTTGAGTGTTATTTCTTCCGCCCGTCACACCAATAATTTCCTGGGTAAGATTGACACTGTTGTCCAAACTTCCAACTTCCAAACTTCTGTATACGTAATGCACCTTCTCTCAACTCCAATCGAACTTCTGCTAATTCAACTTATTTCTTCAAAATCCAACTTCAAAATGAACGTCCCTCTAAAAAATCAACCCTCTTTTATCTCCAACCAGGAGCATCTCATTTGCATATCGGGTGATCACATTGCAGGCATATAAAGAGATAAGGCAGCCATTTTTGTTTCTTTCTTCTTCATTCATTTCATTCCACGACCGACCCGTTGAATTATGCACACGTGCTAGTTAGGTAAGTCGCACGTTTCTCTACACAATCTTAATATTTTAACGAAGGACTTTCATCTAACATGACCTTTTAATCTTAGTAATTCCACAAAGGATTTTCACCTAATTTGAATATTCTAACCTCAATGATTTCACAAGAACTCTCACCGATCGGATTTTGCTTGTTCATCTTGTTATTTTGTTGAAAAATAAATGCGGCGCATTTTAAACGAGAAGGAAGTACGTCCAAAGATGGAGTACTGCTGCCACATCTGGGTGGGAGCTGCTAAAAACAGCCTATCCTGCCTTGACAGAGTACAAAATAGACTTTGTGGCTTGGTGGGGGATGCCCTTTTCTCTACCCTGCAACCTCTTTCCCACAGGAGAGACGTAGCAAGCCTGTCGTTGTTCTATTGTTATTTCCATGGCAAGTGCTCGTCTGAGCCCCATTCTCTGGTCCCCCCTCGCCAATCTTTTTCAAAAAACACCCGACTAGCTGAAACCACTGTCAATAATTTTCCCCACTCCTTATCTGTACCTAAATCAAAACGTAGATTCTATGAACAAAGCTTCTTTCTTAGAACTGCACGCCTGTGGAACGTTGTTTCGCTTGCCTGTTTCCCTCCCGACTTCAACCTGGATGTCTTCAAGTCCAACACAAACAAATTCCTGATGAACCGCCCCCCAAGTAATGACACTTTACCAATTCTCCAATACTATTGCTACACTATCCCTTTGATTACTGTACACACAATAACCCTTATCCCCGAGTGGCCATTGGGCCTTGATAAGTGGTGAACTTCATGTAAAAAAAAAAAAAAAAAAAAAGGAGTCATTGTGTTTTATTCCTTTTTTTTATTAGTATTTTGTTTGGGGCAGAGGAATTTAATTTCTCTTAAATTTCTTCCCCCCCCCCCTAAACCTGTAGGAAAATGTAAACTTTTATGGCAATCCGGCATATTCCTCAAGTCAACATTGGCAAAATACTCTCGAACCCTATACCACATAGAGGAATAAAATTTCCCTAATAACCATCGTGTTACTATGCAAACAGAACTTAAAAAAATAATAATAAACACTTTTTATTTATTTTAAGCAATATATACAGGACTTTCTTTTCGTAATTTTGTTCACCTAAAAAAACAATTGCATTCACTTCTTGTTCTAAAAATAACAAATAAATAAATTAAACCCAATTACGCGCACAAAAAAAAAGATAAATTTCTGAGGCGCAAAGATTTTTAAAAATACGCCCACGCAAATTCTGCGAGAAACAAACCTTAAAATGCGTTTTGTTCAGCGAACGTAGTTGAAAGCATACCATATGACAAAAGAGTGCACTTCTCGGCCAATCAAGGCCCAGAGAAAGATTTTTTTAAAACCTTTCTTCTCACATTGCTTGGGAGCCGATCAACAAATTCTAAACAAATTCACTCACTCACTCGATGTCACTTGGCACTCCGCACTCTGCGTTCCTCACTCTTCGCTCACAGCTCTTTGCTCACTACTCTATTCATGTCAACGAGTTTGTTGCAACATATTTTTCCGCCAGCATGACAAAACACCATTATCCACATGCAAGCACACACATAGAGGTGCTTATCCACACACACGTACACACACGGTGAATAATGCAGATATTCAACCGCACGCAAGACATTTATTTTCTTTATTTCTCCTAGCACACACAAAGATTAAACCTGTTTTCTCGCTGAGAAAACAAAGGACACTCCCCGTTTTTTTCTTGTTAAAACAACGACCAGTCTCAATAGCTTTCACATTTGCACACAAAAAATGATTCGTTTGTTACTTGTTATTTTTGTGTAAATAAACACCATTTATTGCACACGATTTTATTCTGTTTCATTTTTTATTTTTATTTTTTTGTGGTGGAAAAAGGGATATTATGAGACTTGAATACCACTACAATTTGAAACAATATAATCGCATATTTAATAATTATTAATAATTTAATTATAATTTATTTATTCAAAGAATGATACTTTTAAAAACAAAATATACACATAAACAGTTAAAAAATATGGATTCTTTTAGTTTCCAAATTATGACAAAAATAAAATTAGTAAATAAATATCAACATCAAATTAAATTTAAACTGCATAATAATGATGAATCTAGTACATTATAGAAATTGCGAGTTATTTATTTAAAGAAAATAAATAATCCAATTATTAATGATTAATTATTAGCTATGTTATTATAGGCAGATTTGACAATATCCTAAAAGAAACTCTTTCGGTCAACACCAGCAACTCGCTTAATGTAAACAGAATTTAGTTTACATTTATGAAATGAACAATATGGTATATTAGAAATGTTTCACAAATTTTAAATGCGTAAAATTTAATCATATGATTATTAAAAATGTAATCATATGATTAAAATTTAATTTAAATTAACCACCTGTGGTTGCTTTCCTATTTAGTATTCTTCATAAATGGATAGCAGCAAAGCGACCATTAATCAGGAAATTAAAGAATTCAAATAGTATTTGACGCATATTTGAGCAGTGGTTAATGAGATCGAAGTAGCAGCCTCTTTGGGGCTACTATTAAATAGCAGTTTTTGTAATAATTGCGGAAAATCACGGAAATTATATAAGCTAACAAGGAGGACAGACAGTTACATACCAAAAGGTTATATTTATTGTTCAATGTTTTGCCTCTTGAATTATGAAATAAAACACATTTATTTATTTTACAAATTCATCTTGCATTATTCCATTTTTTTATTATTTGTGTCAACAATTATGATTATATACACCTGTTACATTCTATTTACATTAAGCAAGAGACCGGTGTTGACTGAACGAGTTCCAGTTACTGATTACCTGGTTTAAGGATATTTGTACGTCTAATCTACTTGATTGTGTTGTTTAAATTTATATAAAAATTATTTTTTAAATAGTATGTAATTAACTCATGAAGTAGGGTAACCATTTATAGTAGCTTCGACTGGGAGCTTCGACTAATTTGTAAGGTTTGGAGTCAGTGTTCACCAATTCATAATCGAGATCGATCAATTTTTAGGACCAAGGCTGCAGCTGCAGGAATTGCTTGAAGTCGACAGTAGTAGGGTATCTGCAGGGCCGTTAAAGGTAAATTTAACGAGATTGCCAATTAATAGAAAGATGTCACCAGATCCTCACATACATTAATAGAATGATGTCACCAGATTACATCTTCACATACATTAATAGAATGATGTCACCAGATCACATCCTCACATACATTTATACAAAGATGTCACCAGATAACATCCTCACATATATTAATAGAAAGATGTCACCAGATCACATCCTCACATACATGAATAGAAAGATGTCACCGGCTCACATCCTCACATACATTAATAGAAAGATGTCACCAGATCACATCCTCACATACATAAATAGAATGATGTCACCAGATTACATCTTCACATACATTAATAGAAAGATGTCACCAGATCACATCCTCACATACATTAATAGAAAGATGTCACCAGATCACATCCTCACATACATTAATAGAATGATGTCACCAGATTACATCTTCACATGCATTAATAGAATGATGTCACCAGATAACATCTTCACATACATTAATAGAATGATGTCACCAGATAACATCCTCACATACATTAATAGAAAGATGTCACCAGATAACATCTTCACATACATTAATAGAAAGATGTTACCAGATCACATCCTCACATACATTAATAGAAAGATGTCACCAGATAACATCTTCACATACATTAATAGAAAGATGTCACCAGATAACATCCTCACATACATTAATAGAAAGATGTTACCAGATAACATCTTCACATACATTAATAGAAAGATGTCACCAGATAACATCTTCACATACATTAATAGAAAGATGTCACCAGATAACATCTTCATATACATTAATAGAAATGTGTTACCAGATCACATCCTCACATACATTAATAGAAAGATGTTACCAGATAACATCTTCACATACATTAATAGAAAGATGTTACCAGATCACATCCTCACATACATTAATAGAAAGATGTTACCAGATAACATCTTCACATACATTAATAGAAAGATGTCACCAGATAACATCTTCACATACATTAATAGAAAGATGTCACCAGATAACATCTTCACATACATTAATAGAAAGATTTCACCAGATAACATCTTCACATACATTAATAGAATGATGTCACCAGATAACATCTTCACATACATTAATAGAAAGATGTCACCAGATAACATCTTCACATACATTAATAGAAAGATGTCACCAGATAACATCTTCACATACATTAATAGAATGATGTCACCAGATAACATCTTCACATACATTAATAGAAAGATGTCACCAGATAACATCTTCACATACATTAATAGAAAGATGTCACCAGATTACATCTTCACATACATTAATAGAATGATGTCACCAGATAACATCTTCACATACATTAATAGAAAGATGTCACCAGATAACATCTTCACATATATTAATAGAATGATGTCACCAGATTACATCTTAACATACATTAATAGAAAGATTTCACCAGATAACATCTTCACATACATTAATAGAATGATGTCACCAGATCACATCCTCACATACATTAATAGAAAGATGTCACCAGATAACATCTTCACATACATTAATAGAATGATGTCACCAGATCACATCCTCACATACATTAATAGAAAGATGTCACCAGATAACATCTTCACATACATTAATAGAAAGATGTCACCAGATAACATCTTCACATACATTAATAGAAAGATGTCACCAGATAACATCTTCACATACATTAATAGAAAGATGTCACCAGATTACATCTTCACATACATTAATAGAATGATGTCACCAGATAACATCTTCACATACATTAATAGAAAGATGTCACCAGATAACATCTTCACATACATTAATAGAATGATGTCACCAGATTACATCTTCACATACATTAATAGAAAGATGTCACCAGATTACATCTTCACATACATTAATAGAAAGATGTCAGCAGATAACATCTTCACATACATTAATAGAATGATGTCACCAGATAACATCCTCACATACATTAATAGAAAGATGTCACCAGATTACATCTTCACATACATTAATAGAATGATGTCACCAGATTACATCTTCACATACATTAATAGAAAGATGTCACCAGATAATATCCTCACATACATTAATAGAAAGATGTCACCAGATAACATCTTCACATACATTAATAGAAAGATGTCACCAGATTACATCTTCACATACATTAATAGAATGATGTCACCAGATAACATCTTCACATACATTAATAGAATGATGTCACCAGATTACATCTTCACATACATTAATAGAATGATGTCACCAGATAACATCCTCACATACATTAATAGAAAGATGTCACCAGATTACATCTTCACATACATTAATAGAATGATGTCACCAGATTACATCTTCACATACATTAATAGAAAGATGTCACCAGATAATATCCTCACATACATTAATAGAAAGATGTCACCAGATAACATCTTCACATACATTAATAGAAAGATGTCACCAGATTACATCTTCACATACATTAATAGAATGATGTCACCAGATTACATCTTCACATACATTAATAGAATGATGTCACCAGATTACATCTTCACATACATTAATAGAATGATGTCACCAGATAACATCCTCACATACATTAATAGAAAGATGTCACCAGATTACATCTTCACATACATTAATAGAATGATGTCACCAGATTACATCTTCACATACATTAATAGAAAGATGTCACCAGATAATATCCTCACATACATTAATAGAAAGATGTCACCAGATAACATCTTCACATACATTAATAGAAAGATGTCACCAGATTACATCTTCACATACATTAATAGAATGATGTCACCAGATTACATCTTCACATACATTAATAGAAAGATGTCACCAGATTACATCTTCACATACATTAATAGAATGATGTCAGCAGATAACATCTTCACATACATTAATAGAATGATGTCACCAGATTACATCTTCACATACATTAATAGAATGATGTCACCAGATTACATCTTCACATACATTAATAGAAAGATGTCACCAGATTACATCTTCACATACATTAATAGAAAGATGTCAGCAGATAACATCTTCACATACATTAATAGAATGATGTCACCAGATAACATCCTCACATACATTAATAGAAAGATGTCACCAGATTACATCTTCACATACATTAATAGAATGATGTCACCAGATTACATCTTCACATACATTAATAGAAAGATGTCACCAGATAATATCCTCACATACATTAATAGAAAGATGTCACCAGATTACATCTTCACATACATTAATAGAAAGATGTCAGCAGATAACATCTTCACATACATTAATAGAATGATGTCACCAGATAACATCCTCACATACATTAATAGAAAGATGTCACCAGATTACATCTTCACATACATTAATAGAATGATGTCACCAGATTACATCTTCACATACATTAATAGAATGATGTCACCAGATTACATCTTCACATACATTAATAGAAAGATGTCACCAGATAACATCTTCACATACATTAATAGAAAGATGTCACCAGATCACATCCTCACATACATTAATAGAATGATGTCACCAGATTACATCTTCACATACATTAATAGAATGATGTCACCAGATTACATCTTCACATACATTAATAGAAAGATGTCACCAGATAATATCCTCACATACATTAATAGAAAGATGTCACCAGATTACATCTTCACATACATTAATAGAAAGATGTCAGCAGATAACATCTTCACATACATTAATAGAAAGATGTCACCAGATTACATCTTCACATACATTAATAGAAAGATGTCACCAGATTACATCTTCACATACATTAATAGAAAGATGTCAGCAGATAACATCTTCACATACATTAATAGAATGATGTCACCAGATTACATCTTCACATACATTAATAGAAAGATGTCACCAGATAACATCTTCACATACATTAATAGAAAGATGTCACCAGATCACATCCTCACATACATTAATAGAATGATGTCACCAGATTACATCTTCACATACATTAATAGAATGATGTCACCAGATTACATCTTCACATACATTAATAGAAAGATGTCACCAGATAACATCTTCACATACATTAATAGAATGATGTCACCAGATTACATCCTCACATACATTAATAGAAAGATGTCACCAGATTACATCTTCACATACATTAATAGAATGATGTCACCAGATTACATCTTCACATACATTAATAGAAAGATGTCACCAGATAATATCCTCACATACATTAATAGAAAGATGTCACCAGATTACATCTTCACATACATTAATAGAAAGATGTCAGCAGATAACATCTTCACATACATTAATAGAATGATGTCACCAGATAACATCCTCACATACATTAATAGAAAGATGTCACCAGATTACATCTTCACATACATTAATAGAAAGATGTCACCAGATTACATCTTCACATACATTAATAGAAAGATTTCACCAGATAACATCTTCACATACATTAATAGAATGATGTCACCAGATTACATCTTCACATACATTAATAGAATGATGTCACCAGATTACATCTTCACATACATTAATAGAATGATGTCACCAGATAACATCTTCACATACATTAATAGAATGATGTCACCAGATCACATCCTCACATACATTAATAGAAAGATGTCACCAGATTACATCTTCACATACATTAATAGAATGATGTCACCAGATTACATCTTCACATACATTAATAGAATGATGTCACCAGATTACATCTTCACATACATTAATAGAATGATGTCACCAGATAACATCTTCACATACATTAATAGAAAGATGTCACCAGATTACATCTTCACATACATTAATAGAATGATGTCACCAGATTACATCTAAACATACATTAATAGAATGATGTCACCAGATAACATCTTCACATACATTAATAGAAAGATGTCACCAGATTACATCTTCACATACATTAATAGAATGATGTCACCAGATTACATCTTCACATACATTAATAGAATGATGTCACCAGATTACATCTTCACATACATTAATAGAATGATGTCACCAGATAACATCTTCACATACATTAATAGAATGATGTCACCAGATCACATCCTCACATACATTAATAGAAAGATGTCACCAGATTACATCTTCACATACATTAATAGAAAGATGTCACCAGATTACATCTTCACATACATTAATAGAATGATGTCACCAGATTACATCTTCACATACATTAATAGAATGATGTCACCAGATTACATCTTCACATACATTAATAGAATGATGTCACCAGATAACATCTTCACATACATTAATAGAATGATGTCACCAGATCACATCCTCACATACATTAATATAAAGATGTCACCAGATTACATCTTCACATACATTAATAGAAAGATGTCACCAGATTACATCTCTACATACATTAATAGAATGATGTCACCAGATTACATCTTCACATACATTAATAGAATGATGTCACCAGATTACATCTTCACATACATTAATAGAATGATGTCACCAGATAACATCTTCACATACATTAATAGAATGATGTCACCAGATCACATCCTCACATACATTAATAGAAAGATGTCACCAGATTACATCTTCACATACATTAATAGAATGATGTCACCAGATTACATCGTCACATACATTAATAGAATGATGTCACCAGATTACATCTTCACATACATTAATAGAATGATGTCACCAGATAACATCTTCACATACATTAATAGAATGATGTCACCAGATCACATCCTCACATACATTAATAGAAAGATGTCACCAGATTACATCTTCACATACATTAATAGAATGATGTCACCAGATTACATCTTCACATACATTAATAGAATGATGTCACCAGATTACATCTTCACATACATTAATAGAATGATGTCACCAGATAACATCTTCACATACATTAATAGAATGATGTCACCAGATAACATCTTCACATACATTAATAGAATGATGTCACCAGATTACATCTTCACATACATTAATAGAATGATGTCACCAGATAACATCTTCACATACATTAATAGAATGATGTCACCAGATTACATCTTCACATACATTAATAGAAAGATGTCACCAGATAACATCTTCACATACATTAATAGAAAGATGTCACCAGATAACATCTTCACATACATTAATAGAAAGATGTCACCAGATAACATCTTCACATACATTAATAGAATGATGTCACCAGATAACATCTTCACATACATTAATAGAATGATGTCACCAGATTACATCTTCACATACATTAATAGAAAGATGTCACCAGATAACATCTTCACATACATTAATAGAAAGATGTCAGCAGATAACATCTTCACATACATTAATAGAATGATGTCACCAGATAACATCCTCACATACATTAATAGAAAGATGTCACCAGATTACATCTTCACATACATTAATAGAAAGATGTCACCAGATTACATCTTCACATACATTAATAGAAAGATTTCACCAGATAACATCTTCACATACATTAATAGAATGATGTCACCAGATTACATCTTCACATACATTAATAGAAAGATGTCACCAGATTACATCTTCACATACATTAATAGAAAGATGTTACCAGATCACATCCTCACATACGTTAATAGAATGATGTCACCAGATTACATCTTCACATACATTAATAGAAAGATGTCACCGGCTCACATCCTCACATACATTTATACAAAGATGTCACCAGATAACATCCTCACATATATTAATAGAATGATGTCACCAGATAACATCCTCACATACATTAATAGAAAGATGTCACCATATTACATCTTCACATACATTAATAGAATGATGTCACCAGATAACATCTTCACATACATTAATAGAAAGATGTCACCGGCTCACATCCTATCATACATTTATACAAAGATGTCACCAGATAACATCCTCACATATATTAATAGAAAGATGTCACCAGATCACATCCTCACATACATGAATAGAAAGATGTCACCGGCTCACATCCTCACATACATTAATAGAAAGATGTCACCAGATCACATCCTCACATACATTAATAGAATGATGTCACCAGATTACATCTTCACATACATTAATAGAAAGATGTCACCAGATAACATCTTCACATACATTAATAGAAAGATGTCACCAGATCACATCCTCACATACATTAATAGAAAGATGTCACCAGATCACATCCTCACATACATTAATAGAATGATGTCACCAGATTACATCTTCACATACATTAATAGAAAGATGTCACCAGATAACATCTTCACATACATAAATAGAAAGATGTCACCAGATCACATCCTCACATACATTAATAGAAAGATGTCACCAGATTACATCTTCACATACATTAATAGAAAGATGTCACCAGATCACATCCTCACATACATTAATAGAAAGATGTTACCAGATCACATCCTCACATACATTAATAGAAAGATGTCACCAGATAACATCTTCACATACATTAATAGAAAGATGTTACCAGATTACATCTTCACATACATTAATAGAAAGATGTCACCAGATTACATCTTCACATACATTAATAGAAAGATGTCACCAGATCACATCCTCACATACATTAATAGAAAGATGTCACCAGATCACATCCTTATATACATTAATAGAAAGATGTCACCAGATAACATCTTCACATACATTAATAGAAAGATGTCACCAGATAACATCCTCATATACATTAATAGAAAGATGTTACCAGATTACATCTTCACATACATTAATAGAATGATGTCACCAGATCACATCCTCACATACATTAATAGAAAGATGTCACCAGATAACATCTTCACATACATTAATAGAAAGATGTCACCAGATCACATCCTCATATACATTAATAGAAAGATGTTACCAGATTACATCTTCACATACATTAATAGAAAGATGTCACCGGCTCACATCCTCACATACATTTATACAAAGATGTCACCAGATAATATCCTCACATACATTAATAGAAAGATGTCACCAGATAACATCTTCATATACATTAATAGAATGATGTCACCAGATCACATCCTCACATACATTAATAGAAAGATGTCACCAGATTACATCTTCACATACATTAATAGAAAGATGTCACCAGATCACATCCTCACATACATTAATAGAATGATGTCACCAGATCACATCCTCACATACATTAATAGAATGATGTCACCAGATTACATCTTCACATACATTAATAGAAAGATGTCACCGGCTCACATCCTCACATACATTTATACAAAGATGTCACCAGATAATATCCTCACATACATTAATAGAAAGATGTCACCAGATAACATCTTCATATACATTAATAGAATGATGTCACCAGATCACATCCTCACATACATTAATAGAATGATGTCACCAGATTACATCTTCACATACATTAATAGAAAGATGTCACCAGATCACATCCTCACATACATTAATAGAATGATGTCACCAGATTACATCTTCACATACATTAATAGAATGATGTCACCAGATTACATCTTCACATACATTAATAGAAAGATGTCACCAGATAACATCTTCACATACATTAATAGAAAGATGTCACCAGATCACATCCTCACATACATTAATAGAATGATGTCACCAGATTACATCTTCACATACATTAATAGAATGATGTCACCAGATAACATCTTCACATACATTAATAGAATGATGTCACCAGATCACATCCTCACATACATTAATAGAATGATGTCACCAGATTACATCTTCACATACATTAATAGAAAGATGTCACCAGATCACATCCTCACATACATTAATAGAATGATGTCACCAGATTACATCTTCACATACATTAATAGAATGATGTCACCAGATTACATCTTCACATACATTAATAGAAAGATGTCACCAGATAACATCTTCACATACATTAATAGAAAGATGTCACCAGATCACATCCTCACATACATTACTAGAATGATGTCACCAGATTACATCTTCACATACATTAATAGAAAGATGTCACCAGATCACATCTTCACATACATTAATAGAATGATGTCACCAGATAACATCTTCACATACATTAATAGAATGATGTCACCAGATTACATCCTCACATACATTAATAGAATGATGTCACCAGATAACATCTTCACATACATTAATAGAATGATGTCACCAGATAACATCTTCACATACATTAATAGAATGATGTCACCAGATAACATCTTCACATACATTAATAGAATGATGTCACCAGATAACATCTTCACATACATTAATAGAAAGATGTCACCGGCTCACATCCTATCATACATTTATACAAAGATGTCACCAGATAACATCCTCACATATATTAATAGAAAGATGTCACCAGATCACATCCTCACATACATGAATAGAAAGATGTCACCGGCTCACATCCTCACATACATTAATAGAAAGATGTCACCAGATCACATCCTCACATACATTAATAGAATGATGTCACCAGATTACATCTTCACATACATTAATAGAAAGATGTCACCAGATAACATCTTCACATACATTAATAGAAAGATGTCACCAGATCACATCCTCACATACATTAATAGAAAGATGTCACCAGATCACATCCTCACATACATTAATAGAATGATGTCACCAGATTACATCTTCACATACATTAATAGAAAGATGTCACCAGATAACATCTTCACATACATAAATAGAAAGATGTCACCAGATCACATCCTCACATACATTAATAGAAAGATGTCACCAGATTACATCTTCACATACATTAATAGAAAGATGTCACCAGATCACATCCTCACATACATTAATAGAAAGATGTTACCAGATCACATCCTCACATACATTAATAGAAAGATGTCACCAGATAACATCTTCACATACATTAATAGAAAGATGTTACCAGATTACATCTTCACATACATTAATAGAAAGATGTCACCAGATTACATCTTCACATACATTAATAGAAAGATGTCACCAGATCACATCCTCACATACATTAATAGAAAGATGTCACCAGATCACATCCTTATATACATTAATAGAAAGATGTCACCAGATAACATCTTCACATACATTAATAGAAAGATGTCACCAGATAACATCCTCATATACATTAATAGAAAGATGTTACCAGATTACATCTTCACATACATTAATAGAATGATGTCACCAGATCACATCCTCACATACATTAATAGAAAGATGTCACCAGATAACATCTTCACATACATTAATAGAAAGATGTCACCAGATCACATCCTCATATACATTAATAGAAAGATGTTACCAGATTACATCTTCACATACATTAATAGAAAGATGTCACCGGCTCACATCCTCACATACATTTATACAAAGATGTCACCAGATAATATCCTCACATACATTAATAGAAAGATGTCACCAGATAACATCTTCATATACATTAATAGAATGATGTCACCAGATCACATCCTCACATACATTAATAGAAAGATGTCACCAGATTACATCTTCACATACATTAATAGAAAGATGTCACCAGATCACATCCTCACATACATTAATAGAATGATGTCACCAGATCACATCCTCACATACATTAATAGAATGATGTCACCAGATTACATCTTCACATACATTAATAGAAAGATGTCACCGGCTCACATCCTCACATACATTTATACAAAGATGTCACCAGATAATATCCTCACATACATTAATAGAAAGATGTCACCAGATAACATCTTCATATACATTAATAGAATGATGTCACCAGATCACATCCTCACATACATTAATAGAATGATGTCACCAGATTACATCTTCACATACATTAATAGAAAGATGTCACCAGATCACATCCTCACATACATTAATAGAATGATGTCACCAGATTACATCTTCACATACATTAATAGAATGATGTCACCAGATTACATCTTCACATACATTAATAGAAAGATGTCACCAGATAACATCTTCACATACATTAATAGAAAGATGTCACCAGATCACATCCTCACATACATTAATAGAATGATGTCACCAGATTACATCTTCACATACATTAATAGAATGATGTCACCAGATAACATCTTCACATACATTAATAGAATGATGTCACCAGATCACATCCTCACATACATTAATAGAATGATGTCACCAGATTACATCTTCACATACATTAATAGAAAGATGTCACCAGATCACATCCTCACATACATTAATAGAATGATGTCACCAGATTACATCTTCACATACATTAATAGAATGATGTCACCAGATTACATCTTCACATACATTAATAGAAAGATGTCACCAGATAACATCTTCACATACATTAATAGAAAGATGTCACCAGATCACATCCTCACATACATTACTAGAATGATGTCACCAGATTACATCTTCACATACATTAATAGAAAGATGTCACCAGATCACATCTTCACATACATTAATAGAATGATGTCACCAGATAACATCTTCACATACATTAATAGAATGATGTCACCAGATTACATCCTCACATACATTAATAGAATGATGTCACCAGATAACATCTTCACATACATTAATAGAATGATGTCACCAGATAACATCTTCACATACATTAATAGAATGATGTCACCAGATAACATCTTCACATACATTAATAGAATGATGTCACCAGATAACATCTTCACATACATTAATAGAATGATGTCACCAGATAACATCTTCACATACATTAATAGAAAGATGTCACCAGATTACATCTTCACATACATTAATAGAATGATGTCACCAGATTACATCTTCACATACATTAATAGAATGATGTCACCAGATAACATCTTCACATACATTAATAGAATGATGTCACCAGATTACATCTTCACATACATTAATAGAAAGATGTCACCAGATCACATCTTCACATACATTAATAGAATGATGTCACCAGATAACATCTTCACATACATTAATAGAATGATGTCACCAGATTACATCTTCACATACATTAATAGAAAGATGTCACCAGATTACATCTTCACATACATTAATAGAAAGATGTCAGCAGATAACATCTTCACATACATTAATAGAAAGATGTCAGCAGATAACATCTTCACATACATTAATAGAATGATGTCACCAGATTACATCCTCACATACATTAATAGAATGATGTCACCAGATTACATCTTCACATACATTAATAGAATGATGTCACCAGATTACATCTTCACATACATTAATAGAAAGATGTCAGCAGATAACATCTTCACATACATTAATAGAATGATGTCACCAGATAACATCTTCACATACATTAATAGAATGATGTCACCAGATAACATCTTCACATACATTAATAGAATGATGTCACCAGATTACATCTTCACATACATTAATAGAAAGATGTCAGCAGATAACATCTTCACATACATTAATAGAATGATGTCACCAGATTACATCTTCACATACATTAATAGAATGATGTCACCAGATTACATCTTCACATACATTAATAGAATGATGTCACCAGATAACATCTTCACATACATTAATAGAATGATGTCACCAGATTACATCTTCACATACATTAATAGAATGATGTCACCAGATTACATCTTCACATACATTAATAGAATGATGTCACCAGATAACATCTTCACATACATTAATAGAAAGATGTCACCAGATTACATCTTCACATACATTAATAGAAAGATGTCAGCAGATAACATCTTCACATACATTAATAGAATGATGTCACCAGATAACATCTTCACATACATTAATAGAATGATGTCACCAGATAACATCTTCACATACATTAATAGAAAGATGTCACCAGATCACATCCTCACATACATTAATAGAATGATGTCACCAGATTACATCTTCACATACATTAATAGAATGATGTCACCAGATAACATCTTCACATACATTAATAGAATGATGTCACCAGATAACATCTTCACATACATTAATAGAAAGATGTCACCAGATTACATCTTCACATACATTAATAGAAAGATGTCAGCAGATAACATCTTCACATACATTAATAGAAAGATGTCACCAGATTACATCTTCACATACATTAATAGAATGATGTCACCAGATTACATCCTCACATACATTAATAGAATGATGTCACCAGATTACATCTTCACATACATTAATAGAATGATGTCACCAGATAACATCTTCACATACATTAATAGAATGATGTCACCAGATCACATCCTCACATACATTAATAGAAAGATGTCACCAGATAACATCTTCACATACATTAATAGAAAGATGTCACCAGATTACATCTTCACATACATTAATAGAATGATGTCACCAGATTACATCTTCACATACATTAATAGAATGATGTCACCAGATTACATCTTCACATACATTAATAGAAAGATGTCACCAGATAACATCCTCACATACATTAATAGAATGATGTCACCAGATTACATCTTCACATACATTAATAGAATGATGTCACCAGATAACATCTTCACATACATTAATAGAATGATGTCACCAGATTACATCTTCACATACATTAATAGAAAGATGTCAGCAGATAACATCTTCACATACATTAATAGAATGATGTCACCAGATAACATCCTCACATACATTAATAGAAAGATGTCAGCAGATAACATCTTCACATACATTAATAGAATGATGTCACCAGATAACATCCTCACATACATTAATAGAAAGATGTCAGCAGATAACATCTTCACATACATTAATAGAATGATGTCACCAGATAACATCCTCACATACATTAATAGAAAGATGTCACCAGATTACATCTTCACATACATTAATAGAAAGATGTCACCAGATTACATCTTCACATACATTAATAGAAAGATTTCACCAGATAACATCTTCACATACATTAATAGAATGATGTCACCAGATTACATCTTCACATACATTAATAGAATGATGTCACCAGATTACATCTTCACATACATTAATAGAAAGATGTCACCAGATTACATCTTCACATACATTAATAGAATGATGTCACCAGATTACATCTTCACATACATTAATAGAATGATGTCACCAGATTACATCTTCACATACATTAATAGAAAGATGTCACCGGCTCACATCCTCACATACATTTATACAAAGATGTCACCAGATAACATCCTCACATATATTAATAGAATGATGTCACCAGATAACATCCTCACATACATTAATAGAAAGATGTCACCAGATTACATCTTCACATACATTAATAGAATGATGTCACCAGATAACATCTTCACATACATTAATAGAAAGATGTCACCGGCTCACATCCTCACATACATTTATACAAAGATGTCACCAGATAACATCCTCACATATATTAATAGAAAGAAGTCACCAGATCACATCCTCACATACATGAATAGAAAGATGTCACCGGCTCACATCCTCACATACATTAATAGAAAGATGTCACCAGATCACATCCTCACATACATTAATAGAATGATGTCACCAGATTACATCTTCACATACATTAATAGAAAGATGTCACCAGATAACATCTTCACATACATTAATAGAAAGATGTCACCAGATCACATCCTCACATACATTAATAGAAAGATGTCACCAGATCACATCCTCACATACATTAATAGAATGATGTCACCAGATTACATCTTCACATACATTAATAGAAAGATGTCACCAGATAACATCTTCACATACATAAATAGAAAGATGTCACCAGATCACATCCTCACATACATTAATAGAAAGATGTCACCAGATTACATCTTCACATA